>NW_010171085.1:2802-19765 GCF_000695765.1 Mesitornis unicolor | reverse complement strand
TGTGTAGGGACCAGTGACTAATGTACATGAAAGTGCAATGAATTAGCTGAAGTGTTTTCATTATTTTTGCTAGTAGACGGGAATACTAGACATTCTGATGCTATTCCTCAGACTGCAAATATTGGCACACCCTGCTCAAATAGAACCACAGAAACAAAATACAAAAGAGAGAAAAAAAACCCACCAACCGCAGATGCCATATCTTCTCCTACAGTATTTACAATGTGTATGTTCACACCCAGCAGGACCACAATTTCAATATAAAATTCCCATGCCTCCTCTAGAGTGACGCATTTACACTTGTGACCAGTAAGAAAAAAGACACCAGTTTTTGACTTGCTTTTGCATTCACTTCTCTGCCTTCTCCTTTACCTTTCATATTTTCCCTATCTGTAAGACTTTTTTGGTATCTTAGAGCATTCACTGAATGTGGCAGGAAACATTAGACAGTTGTTACTATTCACTAAGACCTGAAAGAATGGCATTGACAGTGCCTTCACTCTTGCTTTCCCCTTCAAACCAAGCAGTATCTGCAGTACTAAACAGTCACCAGACTGTCAGCTTCATCTTGGTAAACACAAAGCCTGAGTAAATATTGTGCAGTTGCGAAGAGCATGGATGTTTTGACTGATTAAGTGGGAGGGAGGGACAGCTGGTTAGGAAGAATTGTCCAAAATATGTGAACACATGATAAAAACAATACATGGTGCCAGCAAAATAAAGATAGCAGGTGTGGATTGCTAAGTGTGTCTGTATCTGTACACCCTCTATTATTTTTTACACAGATATATATAAAATCTATCAGTACTTGTAAGTTTTGGACTTTGGTGAAATTCATCTCAGTGCCAGGAGCCAGTTATAGGATCAATGCACCTTTGAAGTAGTGCCTAGGTTTGTGTTGACCTTTGATAAGAGGATAAATTTCACCCTGTGCCATTAGTGCTGCCCACAAACATTAAAGGGATATGTTTGCCTTGCCTTAACATCTTTGATATTTACCCATCGCTTTGCTTGAGATATCAGGCATAAAGATGACCCTATCTTTCCTGACTATGCTGAAAAGGAGAGAGATTTTTGTTTAAAATAGGCTGGAGAGATAGTTCTGGCTCTTGCTGAACTTTTTCCTAGCGCAGTGCAAGAAACCAGTGTAAGTGAGCTGATGTAGCTTTACTGTAATAAAACGGAGTTCAAAAAGCAGTCATGATTTTTCAGTCTAAAGGCCAAAACTTACCCTGACATAGAAGGTCACGATACCACAAAGATCAGATGTTACCCAGTGACCGTGCTACCCCACCAGAGGAGAAGAAAAGCTCAAAACTAGTTTTCTGAACCATAACAAGCGTGTGCATGTGGCGGAGGAAGGTTAGCCCTGTCTGCTAGTGCAAATCTCATGATCCTGCTTGGGCCACCTCACTGAAGCAGGTGTTTGAATTTGGCCATGACCACTCTAGGGTAACACTGCTTCTCCTGCTGCTCGAAGTGTGTCCCCAGAGTACTCCCTCTGCTGTGACTTAGTCTGGGGAGTGGGTTACAGAACAAAACACGCTTTTGATACAAGCAGTGCTATTAACCAAAGGACAGATGATAGCCCTTCTAGGCAGCTTCTCTCCTCCACAAATCAAGTAGGTCCCATCTCTTAAACTTCTCAACCCTGCCTCTTCTCATGTCTATACTTGCTTGTAAAGTACTCTTGAGGGCTGACCAGCTGTCTGGCACACAGCAGGCAATGTGGACTGCCAACAGAAACTGAGTGACCAAGGCCATCTCTTCTTGACAGTAAAACAGGCCTTGATTCATCCTTTCAGGCTGGTTCATGTGGGGCTTTCACATGTCACTAAGAGCCACATACATAGAGAGAGAGTGGAAAATCAAACTGGTTTGGGGAAACTGGTTCAAATGGTGTCTATACGTCTGACAACCCTAAGGACAATGGTAGCAGGTGAGCATGCTAAGGTCCAAATTCTCAATCTGACACACACATGAGATCATGATAGTCTTAAACTTGGACAATTTTTTGACAGGAAATGAAGTATAGGAACATGAATGTACAATTATACATAATTTGTAATGGGTTTCCTTAAAAATAGTTGCCTGTAAAACAGGATTTCTGCTATGAACAAGTAAAAATATCTGTAGTCAGTCCCTTGTTAATTTAGCAACCCTCAATTTCAAAAAATAGGAGCCATGTCCCCAGAAGTTCGTCTGGCATAGAGGTCCCCTAGAATCAGTAGCCACTTTAATGAATTTAATGATACTTACAGCAATGAGGACTGACAAAATAGACAAATCTCTGACAGCAGCATCAGGAAAAGAGAAAGAAAGATTGCAAGAGGTTGTGTGTGTGTGAGAAAGAGCATTTCACTTTCTCATATGAGTAAAGTGAGAATTATTCTTTCTTAAATTCTTCAGTGAGTGGAGTGAAGGTCCTACCTGCTTTCCGTCCGTTCTTCTTCCACTCTCTCTCTTGCTATGTACAAACCTTTTATTTACATGAAAGACTTACATTGAGTCTAATAGACTCTTTTTGGATTTATGTATGATAACAATAAGAAGTCTTTAACTTAGAAGACCTTTTGGGCAGGACAGAGAGAAAATATAAGATTGCTGTTAAACCTGGACTGAGGCAAGGGAGTGGTAGATGGTTTCTTCTTCTGGGAACTAAAAGGAGAATTAAATTATTAATAAAGTAACAAAGCACAATACTCATTAGAAACATCCAGGATCTCTACAATTTAAAGAAAAACAAACTCTTCAGATTTAGTAATAGTATCATTAGTACTTACCAACATCTAAAATATTGATCTAAGTCATAGAAATATGATACTAAAATTATTTCTAGGCAAGGACCCTACATTTTATATAAAGAATTCTGTAGAATTTTCTCTCTCTTCTTATATTGTCAATTGTTTGCTCCCCAATTCTACTCTCCAGCAAGTTCAAGAACCTGCCAAGACTATATAAGTGCTTAAAGAAATGCTAGCTTGAATTGTAGATGTGCACATCTTCATTAGCATCATTTCAGATCTGTGTCAATTCCCAAGTGATGCTGTGGTGGTGTGGAACCTCCCTGCCTGGTAGGAAACTCAAGAAGTGGCTGCATCTGGGTCCAGATCTTTGTGGGATGCTGGTATCTTCTTCCCTGGACTTACCTCTCCACCTCTCAGCCTATTCTACCCAGATTTCTTCATTCCTTTTAGAGCAATGAATCCTCTGAGTCATATATAAAAGAAATAGGATGTATTATCCTTATGTAATGAAGATTAAATATTTCTGCTTTACTTTGTGTACATACTTGCTAAGGCACCAAATGTACTGGTTTTATGATATTGGCAAAGTACATAATTAGAATGATGCACGTACGTATTTGATTGATACTAATTTCCTTTACAAACACAGTATTAAGAAAATTATTCTGTAGAGGAATTGGATGAGGTGTTCCATAATATTTAATGATGTTACTTGTTCTGGTGCCTGAATTAATGATATATCACCTTGCTGAAAGATGTATTTATGGGTGATTTAGCCTCAGCTCAGTTACACTGTTCATCATCTTTCTAAACGGTGGGAAATATACTGTTCAAACAATGTCACAATAAGAAAAATAAATACAATTTATGATGACAGTATCCCAGTATAACTGCCTTGAATGTTTTACTATTCTGGCACCTGCATTATTAAACTAAATTGCTTCATTTTCATCCAGTGACTGCCACTGGAGTTGCAAACCCTGCAAATGTCAGTAAGCAGCATGCACATGAAACTTCCACTTCTTTGTGGTGTACAGTGATCTCCTTGGGCTGAATAACTGTACAGTGGGCTTTGGCTGAGTCAGCACTGTGAAAAGAGCTGTGCTTCTTCCTCAACTGTATTTGGTCTGGTATTAGTGTTATGCTTTTTATATGACAACCTATCAGAACTATTAATCTGTCCAGGACTTTAGCTGGCCTCATGAATCACAGAATCACAGAATCATTAAGGTTGGAAGAGACCTCTAAGATCATCAAGTCCAACCACCAACCTAGCACCACGATGCCAACTAAACCATGTCCTGAAGTGCCATATCCACATCTTCTTAAATACCTCTAGGGATGGTGACTCCACCACCACCCTGGGCAGCCTGTTCCAGTGTTGGACCATTTTTTCAGTAAATAAATTTTTCCTAATATCCAATCTAAACCTCCCCTGGCACAACTTGAGGCCACTTCCTCTTGTCCTGTCACTAGTTACATGGAAGAAGAGGCCAACATCCACCTCTCTACAACCTCTTTTTAGGTAGTTGTAGATAGCAATAAGGTCTCCCCTCAATCTTCTCTTCTCCAAATTAAACAATCCCAACTCCCTCAGCCACTCCTCATAAGGCTTGTTCTTCAAATCCTTTGCCACCTTCGTTGTTGTTCTCTGGACATGCTTCAGTGCCTCAATGTCCTTCTTGTAGTGAGGGGCCCAAAACTGAACACAGTACTCAAGGTGTGGCCTCACCAGTGCCGAGCACAGGAGCACAATCACTTCATTACTCCTGCTGGCTACACTATTTCTTATACAAGCCAGGATGCTGTTGGCTTTCTTTGCCACCTGGACACACTTCTGGCTTATGTTCAGTAGGTTGTCAACTAGTACTCCCAGGTCCTTTTCTGCCTGGCAGCTTTCCAGCAACTCTTCCCCAAGCTGTAGTGCTGCATGGGGTTATTGTGACCCAAGTGCAGGACGTGGCAGTTAGCCTTGTTGAACCTCATACTGCTGACCTTGGCCCATCATTCCAGCCTATCCAAGTCCCTCTGCAGAGCCATCCTACCCTCGAGCAGATCAACACTCCCACCCAGTTTGGTGTTGTCTGCAAGACAGGCAGACTTGAAATCCTTTCTCAAAACTGGGAGTCCATAGGAAAACAATGTACAAACAATCAAACGCCTCCAGACTGAGTAACTACAGGTGCAGTTTGGTTTATTAACTTATGCTTTGTATAAGGCCTCAAGAATTTGATGGTAAAGTGAGAGATGGCAGCAGCTCCAACTTCTGGTGGAAGCAAAAGAAGGGGACAGTTAGTGTCGATACCATGTTGCTCAAAGTGCATTAGCCCAGGTGTGGAGCATGACAAGTACACAGCCTCACCTGGAAACTGATACTGCACAAAGTTCTGGATTTCAAAGTGCTGGGAAACATGGTCATGTGGAAAGCCATGGACCTGGCTCTGCATAATTATAGTTTAAGAGCAAGCAGGGAGTAGGAACACAGAGTCATTGAACAATTCAGTTTGGAAGGGACCTCTGGAAGCCATTTGGTCCAAACTTCTGCACAAAACAGGGTCTATTTTGAAGACAGATCTAGTTAATCAGTCAGATATTTCATAGCATCAGTCAATGCTGGTGTTGTCTGGAATTTTCCACTTTCTGGATGACCAAGATCCATTACATTGAATAAACTAAGAAAACCTCAGGATAAGTTCTGGAAGTCCTAAACTCTGTCCTTCAGCCTTATCTCTGACAGACTGCTTCATACCAAGATATAATAAATCTGACTCTATATTTCCTTATTCCTGAGGAAGTCAGTAATAAATCCAGTAAGTCAGAAGTAGTTCCATAATGTGAAATGGATATAAGTAAAAGAAAAATCAAAGCCAGAGATATTCCTTACAGCAGCAGTTTTATAGGAGGGAGAGTTCTGTTCCATGGTTTTTTTCTCTCAGCCTTCTTCCCCATGGCTCCACCTGAAGTCTCCACTCTGTGTGGTTCTCCAAGCCAAGAGTGGTGGAAAGGGGTCCACAGCAGTGTGTTTTGATCTCCTTACTGAATCAAGAAACTTTCCAGTAACCTCATTCCTCTTGCTTCGTTTTACTCCAGCCCTTACCTTGCAAAGCCCAGGGATGAAATGCTCACAAGTTCTGCCAGAGGAGGTTTAGATTGGATAACAGGAAGAATTTTTTCACCAAAATGGTTGTCAAGCATTGGAACAGGCTGCCCAGGGAAGTGGTGGAGTTGCCATCCCTAGAGTTATTTAATAGATGTGTAGATGTGCCACTTACAGACATGGTATAGTGGTGGACTTGGTAGTGTTGGACTTGATCTTAAAGGTCTTTTCCAGCCTAAATAATTCTATGATTTTGTTTTCTGCTCTCTTTTTGTTGCCTCACAGTCTACAGCAGCCAGTGAACATGCAATGAAAACCCTAGCTTTCTTCTGGACAAGTGGTTTTCCACATATTTCTTGAGTTTGAGAGTCATTTTTGCATGAATCTATCCTAGAGAAAAGTGTTCAAGAGAACAGAATTAAAATAAGCTAGAATCCCCAAAAAGAAGATAATCAGAGGCTAAGAAAGTCTTGTGCTTTAAACATCAAGTTTGAAAAATCCAGTGAGCAACCTCAGGCACATGACAAAGTCTTTCTGTCTCCATTCTCCAGCTGTAAAATAGAGATAATTCTTCATAATTCTCTGGGAGGTTATAGCATAAATTCATTAACATTTGCAAGGTATTCAGATGTTGTGTGAATATCTGAGAGCAACATAAGAAACTGCTGATGGTGAATGAAGGCCTTATAAATTGTTATATAGATAAATCTTAATCCCTTTTATATTTCCCATGGAAATTTGAACTTAATTGTGGAAAAGAACACAAGGATAGAAAACATGTTCATTTAGTTCTGAAGCTGGGGATCATTGATATCTCTAAGGGTGGGAAGGACCAATAAAAGGATCAATATTAAATTCTTCTTTTTGGAAAAAAAAAATCCTACTATTTGCAATCTCAGCTCCTATCCTTTTTCACTTTTATATTACTTCTGCCTTCTCTGTTGCTCTTCTATTCTCATTATTTATTAAGTGCGGTAAGAGAAACTTTCTCTGTAATATAACATTAGGTTATTTTAATAACACTGTCCGAAATTTACACCTGTTAATAATGAGTAAAGATAAGCAGTGAAATCTTGGCCTCACTTAGATCAGTGGGATTTTTCTGTTGACCTCAATAGAACCAAAACGTCATGCAGAAATCAATACTGATCCCCTAGGCCTAGCAACAACTTTAATGTATCTTTGACTGAGAGTGAATTGACTGTGCTGCAGATCTTAGCAGGAAAAGATGCTTTCAAAAATACACTTTTAATGGTTCATTTTCTATCCACCAGAAATAGCTGATACGCAGGACAACATTTCATTCAGCAAGAGTGTGGTCTCACACATGCTGGTACCCTGAGTCCCGTAGTACTCGAGTCATAAATGAAAGTTATTTTGAGATTTCCTTTGACCTCTTTCCTTTTATGGTTGAATGACTATTCATAGGCAAATAGTAGAACGTGTTATGCCCAAGAAATATCATTTGACTAGAAGAAAACATCCCAATGTAGCCATGAAAGTTCTGCCTGCTGCTTATTAAGTAAGTTTTTAAGGTCCATAATTTTTTGTTATCTTGTCCAAAGTGCTGAGCTAAAATGCTTGTGACAGTCAGTATGATATAACCATGAAGAATAAGTATTTGCATCTGATATTTATGAAGTCAACAAGCAAAAAAAAAAATTAAGTACAAGATAGTTAAACTGTTTGAAACAAAGTCAATAAAAAGTATTAATGGCTTCACTTTCATATTCTTTCCTTTTCACTTCCATATCCAATAATATACTTCAAGCAGTGACATATAAACAAGTAAATAATTGCTTACCATGGGGATATTCTTCAGATATGAGGAGTTAAATGTGTTGTCCACATCACAAAAGGCACTCAGACTACTTTCCTGTATTTGATGGAGGTTCATTTCCCAGCATCTGCTTGTTAGGAAAATTATTCAAAGACAGATATTTGTTAAAATCGACAGAATCAAAGTGTCTCCCATCTTCACATGAAGACACCTGTTGGATTAATTTGGGGATAAATAGAACAGTCAGTAGCAAAATGGTGACTAACACACAAATTATATATGTAAATTTTGAGAAAAGACTGCAAAAAATAAGAGTGAAAACAGGAGTTTTCATAATTGCAAAAATACTGTTCACATTCTCAGGAAAGAGATTGTGTTACAGCACATTTGCTGTTACAAATATGCCTTTTATTTTGATCTTTTAACTACCATAGGTATCTAGGGCCCAATGTACTGACTGTCGTTCTTTAGAAAGACTGTAATGGCACTTGTTACCTTACTGAACTGTTCTCAGTGATTTGTAGTTTTTTTGTGTGACTTCAGTGCAAAACTATTTTTTCACTATAAGTACATGACATCTAACTCTGTGAGCTTTTTAATATAATATTATCAGCTCTGTACAAATAAATATGCCAATTTTATCTTTATTAGTTGATCAGAACTCCAATGAATAATTTTTTTTCCTATGGATAGCATACTCCTGTGCTCTCCTATCACTTAGACTAATTTAAGAAAATAGGATTTCCTAGCTTTTTTTGAACATAAATACATCTTTAAGTTCCTAGTAGTTCTGGGGGCCTGATATAACCAACATTGATGATTATGAAATGAACTAGATCTTGTCAATTAAAAAATAAGAGGAAAACTTAAGGGGTACCAAAGAAAATTGTTCATTTACTAATTAGAAAGGGGTAGATGTAAGATTCACCCCTGCTGAGGAAAGCCTGAAATCCTAACTCCATATTGACTGTTTGCCAATGATTAAGTTTTGTAATGCTTGCTCACGAGTACCAGACAACCCCAGAAAAACCTAAAATCAATTATGACATTCAAATCAGAACACAAAGTTCCCATGGACCTGCGCCCAGAAGTTGTTCCTGTGGATGCTCAGAAGTGTTTTGATCTGGTGGCCAGTTACTCAAGTTCTGTAATAACACAGCAACACCCTGTTATTATGCTATAAACCGCAGTTACTTCGTTTTTGTGTACCAAAAATCTGTTGCTACCTTACCCACCATTTTGGAATTTTGCCATAAAGCATTTAGTGTTTACCAACCACTCTGCTAACTTTTGCCATTATCCCACTCTTCTGTCCTTCACCTTTGATTGATTTAATTTGATGATGATGACTAGGATGACTATATAGCAACTCTTAAAGAGGCACCAAGAACAGATGCACTAGAAGATTTGTGTAGAGCATTCAATCTTGTGAATTGATGAGCATTTCTAGAACCATGGCTCACTCCACGAAAGACTGGAGAAGGCACCAGAAGATTCAGTCACACCTTGTAAAGTGAGATACCAATCAAAATCTCAGGTTAGCACATAGGTCATATCTCCAGGTGTACTTTAAAACTCTAATCAGCATTTTAATCAGCTGTCAGCTGATTAAAAGAAGTCAACTTCTTTCAGCTGATTGACCATCCTGATGATCGTGTTTCTGCCTGTCTTTCCCATAGTGTACCCTGCCCCATGTATTTAACTTGTGTGCATATCATGACTCACTAATCATTATACTTTTCAGGAGCATATCCTACACAGACAGCAGGGTGTGCCTGTAGCACCAGTAAGTACTGTTTAACACTAAACTGTTTCATATCCTTCTTGCTGTAGTTAAGTCAGTTAAGAGAGACTAGAGGGGAAAACACCTTCTCTAAGTTTTATGAGAACTCCTCTGGCATCATTTTACAAAGGAGAGTCACCAGGAAAAACACACTGGCAGTAGTTAAAGCAGGAACTGGAAACAACTTCTTCCTCTTCTGTCTCCCTCCTGTCCCCATCCATTTTTCTTTGGTGGACACACAGGCCAACAAGGCGTTCTGGTATGCTCCAGTCAGGACTCTGATCTAGATGATCCAGATCTGGAGGGTACAAGAAACCTTGGTACAGCCATACCTCATATGCTGTCTCACACAGCTAAAGCTGTCTGTAGAATCTCTTCACATCTATGGCATGTGCCAAGCGGGAGAGGAGAGCAGTGAGAAGGCTAGGAAGGCATTGACAGTGGCCTTATCATTTTTATCTTTAATGGAGAACAGTTTGGCCCATCCAAAACTGCAGGAACATCAGAAGGAAAGGATTAGTAAGGGTATAACATCTGTCAACACATACTAAATTTAATCCTGGCAAGGAAGGGTGAATTTCCATTTCTAGCCTCAAATTCAGTGACATTTTAGCTCTTTGCGGCAAGCATTGTTCAGGAGACTCTGGGACACCTTGGCAACCTTTACAGCAGATAGATTAAAGCTAGTGACCGATTCATTTGTTTGAACTGTTATGACAAAGGACTATGAAGAAGTAACATAAATACTTGTCAATGAGAAAGCACTTAGGGCTATGATGTGGGGTAGGGGAGACAGTTAGTTGCAATTTTTTAAATCAATTTAGACAGATTAAATCAAAGCTAGTGAACAGATGTGTTTCACTGCATTGCAAGAAAAAAAACCACACATACGTGAGGTAGAGTCAAAGAAGACTGACAACACACAGATGCCTGATGCTGGTCCTGCTTTGCTTCCTCTTATGTTAGCTAAAGCCAGGACTCATCCCTAGAGAATTCAGCAATTGTATCTTGTGACATTGTGACACCAACTTGCCCTATTTAACATTACAAAATAAATGTAAACTTGATGTAGCTTTAAGAAATCCTGTCATTTGCTATTGACAAAGATCAAAGTGTGGCTTCTGGGTCACATGTGAAAATCTCTAAAAACTTAAACCAGTTAAGAAGAGCACAAGCTAGCTGCTATTGCACTGTTTGAAGTGAGTAAACAAGAGCAACTTCTTGTTGCTATTTTATAATGTTTTTAATAAGTAAACACTATAAATACATGATTTTACACTGGAAAGGCAAATGAACCATGTTTCATTAAGAGCATTACTTTATGCAATCAGAAACAGCACCAACTAGATCAAAGTTATGGCTCTTTATTGATTAGTCCTCAGTGTGTGTTTAAGCAGTGACTGGCCTATTCCAGGTGGATTGAGGATAGTAAATTAACACACTCATCTGATCTGTTCTTGGAAATATGCTGTTGGACATTAGGAGTATCTTTAACTAAAGTGCAGTGTTTCTAAAGTGAATTCACATGACTGTGGTCTAAATTACCAGCAAGCAGAGGATTACAGATGTGCTAGTTAACTACTAATGAAAAAGAAAAAAAAAATTTTTATATTATATAACTATACTCGCAGCCTTGATGGTATCCTTAGTCCTTTATTTTCTTACAGTCATTCTCTGTAGCTCATGAAACCAAAGCATACCTTCAATTGAATTTATTAGGCTCTGTATTGCTATTTCTACATTGTTTCAGTTATAAGATTTCTGTTGCATAGGAAGACCCAGCAGGGATTTTGAAAGTTTAAACGGCAACAAAAACTGAAAATATCAGTCCTTTTTAAACAGCTTTTCTCTCAAAAAGGTGTTCTCCGTATTCATGTGTTTTGAAGACAGGTGCAGCCTCTATTTTCAAAGCAATATAGCTGACCCACAGAAAACGTGCACCCAGATTTTATCAATCTGTATTACATTTCTCATATCAGAAAGCCACTTTGACCACCCTGACCATCAGCCAGCCAGTACACTGTGCAGTCTGTGTCTGTAAGATACCTATGGCTCAGGCTGCAGATAGGCACTCTCACACAAGGACCAGAAATGCTCATTGTACTCATGACAGAAGACCCAGGACTCTTGTTTCAGGCATCCGCTTTTCATTATTACATGGCACCAAAACAAAGGCAGATGGGCAACATGATAAAGGTTGGACTGACACAGCATCCTCACCTGTGTACACTGCAGATCTGTAGATGCTTGGCTCTCACTTCACATTTGCTAAGTCTATGCTCACCATTTCACACATGGTTCACACCTATATTTATATAGCATATTCATAAAATAGAGCCTATCATTAATCAAGCTGGAACAGGTGCCTTTCTGATGGTAAGGGAGATCAAGGACACAAACTCTCTTTTTCCCATAGATGTAGAAAATTTAATCCTTTGTGAGTTCAAGGGCAGGGACCTTTCACCCTGAGCCCTTCTTGCCTGCTTCTTGCAATCCTGCATGCTCTCAGCTGGTGCAGCCTCACAGACTAACTGGATTAAAAATGTCTTTGCTATCAGCTGAGTTCTGCCTGTATTGCAAATACAATATGTGCAATCCATTTGCACTGCGGCAATTATTATTTTTTTTAACCTCTACAGAGAAGTTTTCTTTTGGTAGATTTCTTGCTACTTTTTTAATGGGAAGTGCCTTAAAACAGAAGAAAGTTTTGGAGTTGAGAGGCTCATACCAGTGAGCTCTTAGATTTTCACATTCCAGTGAAAAAGGCAGGGTCTTTGTGACTTCAAATGTTTTTTGAGGCCTAGAAACAGGCTTTTTGGATGTAAGTGAGGTCAGAATGTAGTCTTTATTTGAGAACTTCCTTGATACTTCTGAGACAAGAGGATTTTTCAAGTTCCTCAGGGATTTTCAAGCTTCAGGACATATTACTGTTAATGCTACACCAGTCTGCTCACCACCTATTCTCTGAAGGATATGGCAACAACTGCTTAAACAAGAAACACCACCCAAACCGTCCAGCATCTCCTGGATTTGCACACAGCTTAATCAAGACACAATATGAGCTGTGATAGGGATATCCACACAAGCTCCCATTACAAGAACTGGTATCACTCCTACCCTTGCTACAGTTACACCGGGAGAGGGTACTTCATAGCCTGAAAATCGTCTATAATGGTGGGGAGAATTATCATTGTTTTGCAGTTCAGAAGCTAAAATAAAGACTGTGTGGACTGACCTGCATGGTAGAAAATCTGAAGCTGAGCAAGGATTCAACCTGTCCTAGGCTTATGTTTGTGTTTTGGAGGAGATTGTTTTTTGCCTGCTGTGTAGTAATCTGGAGTACCATACTTCAGACTTAAAAAACCCAGAAAAGTGATGATAAAAACTGATGCCAGAACAAGATCTTTATAACGTTATTGACAAAAACCTTTCTCAGGGCAAGACTACTACCTGGCTGTTACCCAGAGAAGAAAATCAAAGGGACAGTTATACTGACCCCACCATATTGAAGAGTTTTCAGCAAATGTTAAGTTTAATGTAATCACTTCTAAGGCAGTGCTTTGGCTCAGGACAAAAGAAGACGAGAACAGAAAACTTTGAGATTGAAAAGCCAACCCTTCAACTGACATAAAAGAGCCGGGTGAATTTGCACCAGTCAATGTGACAGCACTATTAATAATATAGGCAGCATTTTATTTGGCAATCTAAAGAACTGTGGATGTATGACTAGCAAAATATCTGTAAATCTTGTCTGAATAGAGGGGGGAGCTATATTTTGTCTTATAAATCAGTATCTTAGTTGCTGTGGTAATATTCCTTGTATAACTTATCTGCGTAAATGAAACTCAGTCCCCATTGTTTCAAGCCACAGAGGATTATAGAATAATGAAAACCGAAACTAAACCAAAGGTCAACTGAAGTCTTATGATTAAAACTGTAAGTGAAAGTTAGGTTTAAGAATAGTTGAGCACTAGTTTATGGGAACACAAACAGATTTCCCCTTTCTGTTGTTTTCTTTTCATTAAGAAAAACAAACTTTGGAAATACTTTGCAACTGGAAAACATGGCATTGTTGTTAAAACAATCTTGAGCAGCTGTGCCTGTTTCCTGCACCTGCCTCTGGCACCTTGGGTAGGTGTCTTAGAGAAAAGACGTAGGGGTGCTGACTAAAAGCTGATGCTGGGGATGACGATGAACAAAGGCTTGGGTGGAGTCTCGTAAGATTATTGGACAGATTTGAGGCCAGATAATAAACCAATCTCACGGTAATTGATCACACATAGTAATTTTCTTCCTTTTAAAACTACAAAACAGTTGAAATCTGTCTATCCTCAGTACTCTGGAAAGAGCAAAACAGAGACATTGGTATCTTAATGAATAGCACTACGCCATGACCAATGTTTTGCTGACTTTATCACCATGTGTAAAGTGTTGCACAAACAGATTGAGCCAGTGCATAATAAACCAACAAGTTTATACTGAGTGTAGCTGCCACCCTACAGTAAACAACCCTGGTCTAATCATCAAATATTATGAAGCCCTGGGAACAGTTTTTGGAAGACATAACATAGCACTTTTTCCAAGTGGCTGAAGCTGTTGGCTCTAGCACAGCACTAGTTCAGGTCCCTCAGGGAAATCCCTCTGCTTCCTGATGCTCACATCCTTCTTGGCTAAAGAGAGGCCAAAAAAGAGGAACAACAAGTGGACAAATGTCAGGATTGTGTAAACAATCACGTTATTATCTGTTCTGTTTTCCCTCTTCAGCAAAGAACTAGAGATTTTAACATAATATATGCAAGTAATGAGCGAATGGCTTATTTGTCTTGGTAGGGGACATGGATTTAACAGCGTCTTACTAATGTAGGATTTTATAGGCCATGTCTGACCATAGAGCTATGCTAACATGTAACTGAATCTTTAAAAGAAAAAGAAAATACCTCTACCGCACCCCCTCATAAAGGCCTAAACTTCCTGTTCTCATAGTGTTTGCTCAAGATCCCTGTGTTGCACTGATCAGCATTTTCTATTAATCATTGAACTGTCTCTCCACCTAATTACCTACCTCTCTGAATAATTTTAGCTAGTAGTCCAGTAAATATGAGGTAGAGAAGCTTGTATCTATTTATTTCATATTTACACCTGACTAGTAGTTTAAACATGGACTCCTCCCATGGTTGAGCTGACATGGCATAACACATTTTGCCACAGGAACTGAATCAAGAAGTTGGCTTCCTTCAGACTGTGCCATCAGTGCCACCCATGCCTTTCTCACCTGGAGATGCAAAGCTCTCTAGGTGTCCCTAGATGGTATGATCAACTAGTGGCTCCATCTGATGGCTCATGCAGACTTCCTGAGAAGAGCCGTACACACAAGCAGTGCTTGAACCCGTGCCTGAGTGGTTGACAACTCTTTCCAGGTGGACTTCAGACTGTTGATTTTGGGTCTGCAACTTAGAGGCAACTTGAGGTTATGTCTCTGCTGCCCCACAAAGAATAAAGAAGTAGAGGCAGTAAAGTATAGGCTTCCCTCCTCTCCTTCCCCATCATTTGAATGTATGTAGTATGAAAGAGACCCCTGGAGCTGTGTATAACCCACCTCACATCTGAGAATAGCTGAGATACGGATAATGGAGCTAACAATGACAAGGGGAGCTGTCTAGCAGAATTGGCTCCACCTCTGATTATAAAACCTGCCCCATGCCCCAGGTCCAACAGAGACTGGCTTGTTTGACTGCTTGTTGAAGGGGGCTGGTGGGTGGCATTTCTGAGCAGGCTATATCAAGAACAGCTTTTTTTCATCTATTTTTAAGGCAGTTGGAGAAAGTATGAGACAAAAGTAAAGACCGTGGGGGGAAATAATTGTAGAAAACATTTTGTATAAGCTTACAGCGTTTTTTAAAATATATGACAAGCACAGAGAGACCTAGAGAAGTGCTAAAGCTGCATTATCAAAATGTTAATAGGTAAACATATTAACAAAAATGCTGTACAGTGAAGAATCAGCTGTTTTTTTGTTTTTTTAACATAGAAGAGATCCTTGCCTCAATCGACTGCCAATAAGCTTCAGGGCTCAAAGCTGCACGTAATTGTGAGCTCCACAACTCATCCTGTTTGTCCTTGCTTCCAGACTGTCAGAATGCAGGTAAGTTCACGGTCAACAGTACTGGAGGCAGCTGACACATCCAAAAGAGTCAGAAACGATACCTGATGTTCATCCATCATTGACAAAGGATTATCAGCCAACACAAATATGTGCTGTGACTTCTGTATCAAGTGGTCTGTAAATGACTGTGCATTATGGGCAGGATTTCAAGTGAGCTTAGTGTTGCCCTATCCAAAAAGAAAAGTGAAGTAGAGCACTAATATGTGCTAACATGAACTAACACAAATTCAGTGCTCATAGCATATGGAGAGTAGGATTATCTGACCATATACTGAAGGATCTGGGATCTGACAGAAGGATTTAGGACCAGTTTCCTACAGAGCAGAGATATTTAAGGAAACAGCTAAGATGCAAGTGATGTATGTCATTGTGTGTAAGAGTGTCTGGTCTTAAGCTTGGATTTATTAGGCACACTTGCTGTGTGAAACAAGATAAAAAACATAAAGTTTCAGTCTCTCAAATCAACAGTCATGTAGAGAATTTTCATATGGCACAGCTCACTCAGAATTCATGTCATTCATGACTTTAGAGGTATTCTCTCAGTTATTTAGTCCAAACGAGACTATTGTAATTGTTACAGAGAATAAGAGAAAGGTTGTTCTTTGCATGGAGACAAGGAAGCAGTTCTCTGAGTATGTGCCTCTGCTCTAACATCAGGGACCAGACAAAAATATTTGGCAGAGACCAGATAAAAATATTTCCCAGACTAGTAGCCCTAGCCTCCCCCTTGAACCCTACTGTCCTCAGTTCCTTCTGTCCCAGGTCTCCAATCCCCCAATCTTTCCTGCATAAAAACTCCTCCAAACACCTTCTTTGTTGAGGGTACCCTCCAACATTGTCCTTTCTCAACGTCTCTGCCATTTCAAAGCACCTTTCTCCAGTACCAAGGCATCCATTTTCCTCCTCAGCACTCCTTGCTTAAATTTACTTAATGTCTGCCAATTATTTCCCCATACCTTTCATTAACCCCATCTCTCTGTTCCTCCAGAGCCAGACCTTCCAATCCCTAAACCCTCAAACTAGAGAAATGCAGCCTTCCTAATCCTTTCTGAACCCATATCCCCCTTTCCATCTCCCACCATTCTTCTCCAAAGCCTTTATCAGATCTTGAGTTCCCTTTCCATACCCAATTCTCATTTCCTCTCCCACAGCCCCTGAGCTCCACACACTCAGTTCAGTATTCCCACCCTGGTTCCCATCTCCTGAAAGATGCTGCTCATTTATTACCCCACTGTTCACTGCCACAAGTCAGTACTGCCTTCTCATCAACCTGTACCTCCCACTGAGCTCTCCTTCTCCTTAGGTCATCCTTGAAGAAACTGGAGAACCTGGAAACAAACTTCAATTCAGAAAGCAACATAGGCAGGACTGGAAGATCTCAGGGGGAAGATTC
>NW_010171085.1:0-2771 GCF_000695765.1 Mesitornis unicolor | reverse complement strand
CCTCTTCCCCTGCTCCAGCATGGGGTCCCTCCCACAGGAGACAGTCTTCCACAAACTTATCCAACATGAGTCCTTTCCACAGGGTGCAGTCTTTCAGGAACAGACTGCTCTGGCATAGGTCCCCATGGGATCACAAGTCCTGCCAGAAAACCCATTCCAGTCTGGGCTTCTGCCTCCATGGGTCCACAGGTCCTGCCAGGAGTCTGCTGCAGCATGGGCTTCCCACAGGGTCACAGCCTCCTTCGAGCTCATCCACTTGCTCCAGCATGAGGTCCTCCATGGGCTGCAGGTGGATATCTGCTCCACTGTTAATCTCCATGGGCTGCAGGGGAATCTCTGCTCTGTCACCTGGAGCACCTCCTGCTTTCCTTCTTCACCGACCTTGCTGACTGCAGAGTTGTTTCTCTCACACATTCTCACTCCTATCCTCCAGCTGCTCTTCCACAGCCACTTTTTTCTCACTTTCTTGAATATGTTATCACAGAGGTGCTACTACTGTTGCTGATGGGCTCAGCTTTGGCCAGTGGTGGGTCCATCTTGGAAGCTTCTAGCAGCTTCTCACAGAAGCCACCCCTATAGCCCTTCCATTACCAGAACCTTCCCACACAAACCCAACATAAAGGTATTTATCCAAGAAGTACGAGCATCAAGTTTCATTTTCATCTTCAGTCAGTGGGAATTCAAATCCATTTTTCCTCCTGTATTGATATGAAGTAGTCTCAGAATAAAGCAAACAAATATTCCTGGAAATGGTAACTAGAATTAAGAAATATTTTTCCTCCCTGTGATGTTTATTTTATAGCCCATAATTTTCAGGACTGAGCCCTCTATTGTGCCTTTCAATCAATCTTTTTTATTTTGTTAGTCTTTTTCCTGTGACTTAGTTCAGCTTCAACTCAAGAAGATGCAATAAGAACAACAGAACAACCTGCATCTGAAGAGTTCTGATGCTCAATCTAAAAATTAAAGTCTTGACTGTCAACTTTCTCAGACTAGCCAAGGAAGGCCTAGAGACCAAATTTTACAATTTCTACTATTAAAAATGCTATCTTACCATATTATGAAGAAATTTTAAAATTCCCTTCTGGTTCCTTTAAAAAAATATGCATAACTGTTTTTCAAACAGCACACTGTTCTCCATGATTGCTAGGAATGTTCTGAGAATATTTTACAACATAAAGAGAGACTTAAGGGAAAATTCCTTCTGAAACCTAATCAAATGTTGAACAAGCTGATGAGATGGGCTGCACAGAACTGAAGTCTCACAATAGTAATCTTTAATATCAAACAAAGAGGCCCCTGATGTGTTCAGCTATCTATATTGGGTTAGGTGCAGCTGAGCAGAGGATTTGAGGATCATAATTACACTCAGCTACACCCAAGTTTCTCCAGAACTTTCTCAACACTTTATTGGATAAATCCCAAGTCCTTTTGAGGATCTGCCCTTGCTTTGATTTTTTAATTTTTTTTATTTTTTTTTTTACTATCAATGCTCCAAAATCTCTGCCAAATCATTCTTAGAAGCACATTATATTGAAAAGTTTTTGTCCTTTTGTCCTCCATACTTGGACAGGAAACAGTGGTTCAATAACCTAAGAAGGCTTTGTAGGTGGGATTATGAGATTCCATCACAGTAATTTACCAGTTCCTGATGAATATTCATGCTGTCTCCTCCCGAAAGCCAGAAAATCAGGATGAGGCAAGAAAAAACTCTGCAAATGGATAGTGAAGAGAGAAAGGAGATCCCTTGCCAGAACAATTTTCCATAGTGAGGAAAGGATTACCAGTCACTGGGCTGACTCCATCTATTATCCTCTGTCATGGGAGCACACAAGGACAGGGCAACTTCCTCTCCATCTGCCCAGAGTGCTGGGATTCCCTCATGACCTCAGGCTGAGACTTTTAACCTTTCTATGCAAAACTATTCCAGCTGGGATGTGGTTTTGACAGTTGGATTGACAACCATCCACTGGGAAGTGACTGGGATGTCAAAGCTGCTACACAAAGGGTAACAAGGACCTGTCAGATGAACTTTGTAATTGGTTTCTGTATCTATGTTTCTTACAGTTTGCACAATATTTTAACTGTGAAATATCAGATAATTACAAGTTTTCTAAGCAGGAAAAATTATTTTACTTTTTTATTCTGTGTGCTAGAATCTTCTTCCTGTACTCTTTTTCCTACGCCTCCAAGCCTTGCAACAGTAATGTGAAAGTTGAGTAACTAACACTGAAAATAATGGACCACATTCATTCCAACTGTTACATGTACACTGGGGGACTTACATCTCGGGCAGATTTGGCCCTCCTAATTAAAGTTTTAAATTGGTGGTTGCAAACCAGCATTTGTATAGCAGTCCCCACACTGTCTAGAAAACTTTTAAAATAAAGTTGCAAGTCTTTTAAAAATCTGTTTTGCCTAAACACCACCTCTCAGTGACGTAATTGTTTTTGAGACTAAAAACAACAGTGTGAATACAGAAATGTTACACTGGTATATACCACTGGAGTCCTCATTCCTTAATCTCCTTAAAACCTAAAGAAAACTTTTAAATGATACCTCCTTGAAACAGAAACTAAACCACATCTCCAATAATTATCACTCACTTCAGTAATACTTTCCAAAATAAATAAATAAGGAAATATTTATCAAAGCCATGATGAGTGGCAAAGTAATTTTCCATTTGTTATCTCCTCAAATATGATTCTGGTGCTTTTCCAACAAAAGTTAAATTAAATTTAATTTGGACAGGCTGAACCGATGGGCTGAGA
>NW_010171084.1:0-1687 GCF_000695765.1 Mesitornis unicolor | reverse complement strand
TAGTGGCCAGCCCAGCCCTAAACCATAACAAGACCACAGTACCTTCTCCAACCAAAAGGTTTCCACTGTTTGTAATGTTATCTGTATTTTAAGGAACTCACCGTGATAATCTCCCTGCCCCGGGGGATTGGACATGATAATCTTCATGCAGCTGTAGGGGGTGTAATCGGTTCTCTTGCCTTCCTTCCCGTAGCTGTGGCGGATGCTGTACGCGTATCCCTTGTCAAACTGAATTAAAACAGAAGGATAAACGCTCACACACTGTGCCAGGGACCCTGGCTGCTCTGCAAATGGAAATATCGGGTAACAACATCAATCTCCCAAACATATTCAAGAAAAATCAAAGCCAAGTTGCTTGCTGCCAGCTTTGATTTCTATCTCATATGTACTTGTGTGTGCACATGCACATATTCTACAGACACATCCCAAGATGTGCGTGACCGCAGCGATTTAAGGCCTTTTCAGCCTTTAAAGCAGCAATTGCTGTAAAGATAAGATGGTTTCAAGAGCCAAATGTTGAACCCCTTGATGTTAGTAAACGGATAAAAGAGTCATTTAAAGTCCTCCATGTATGTCCAGAAATTGACTGCTTTATCAGGGCAAAAAATGGAAATCTAGATTTCTTTCAACAGGTTTACGTTCCTATTCTCCCAAAGCGTAACACTTCACCCATACTTCGTTCCAGCACTGAAGTTCAATTCAATAGATTAAACACAGTAATAAAATGGAGTCTAATTTGCTTGTACAAAAGAGAGAGGTTTTAGGAAATCTCTTGTCTACCAATAGCCTGCCACCTCCTCCAATAAAATGACATTTTCCAAAGTAATATCAGATGGAAACAAACATTTATTCTGGCAGTTTAACACCTTGCTGTCATTAGATCACTTCAGAGAAGTCCTGTGGAGAACAGCCAGTGACATGAGTTCATGTTATTTTACCATTTAATTCCATTCAATAACTTAATTCCATGAAGTTGCGTTAGCTGCTGCACGACAGCAAGGAATATTTGTTCAAATACCACACTTCTAGTTCTAAAAAAGCCCCAAATATGATAAAATAATGAATTAAATATAAACAATTCCTATAAGAGTTCATGTTTTCCTCTCAAAAAACCCACTTAAAAATACTTTTTGACTCTGATATTTTACTAACACAAGATAATGTCATATATATGATATGATATATTCTAGATCTAGAAAGGGGTATTTTTCACTTGTTGAAGTACCTTGTCCGCATCCACTTTTCCCCGGATGAACTCCTTCTTCCAGAACTCCAGCGCCTGCTCCAGGGTCAGGCCGATGCCTTTCAGGAACAGCCCGTACTGCACGCGGCCCCCGTGCCGCAGGTGGTGGGCATCGCGCAGGGCTCTGTGCAGCTGGCGCATGCAGAGCGGGAACGACTTCACCGAGAGCTGCCCAGAGAAAAAAAGCACCTTTGTTAGGTATTTCTTAATTAAGAGTTCTAATTTGTTAATTAGAAATGTATTATGAGATACGATACGAGATGATACATGATACATATTGTGATGCATGATATATATTATGATACGTGTGGGGTGATACGTGGGGTGATATGAGATGATATAGGTGTGGTATGTGATATAAGACACACACGAC
This sequence comes from Mesitornis unicolor, assembly GCF_000695765.1. Taxonomy (NCBI): domain Eukaryota; kingdom Metazoa; phylum Chordata; class Aves; order Mesitornithiformes; family Mesitornithidae; genus Mesitornis; species Mesitornis unicolor. The sequence goes on along the minus strand of NW_010171084.1, from coordinate 71 downwards.
ACGACACAAGACACACACGACACACAGGACCCAAGACCCAAGACCCACGAAAGACCGACCCAAGACCCACA
>NW_010171083.1:149637-187869 GCF_000695765.1 Mesitornis unicolor | reverse complement strand
CCCAGAACCCCAGGCTTTATGGGGCTACAAATTCACGTAATACAAAAGACAAGACCCAGCAACAGTCTTCAGTCCTAGCATCTTTGGTGTGGGAGAAGAGCTTGACTGTTTCCATTTCAGAGACGGCTCCTATGAGCAGAAATGAAAATTGGAGGCGAACATGGACTAGCTAGCGAAGCATGGAACAGCAGAGCCTAAGGCTTTGTTTCGCTACAGAAGCACTTTGCATGGAAGGAGAAATCCAGCAACAGCTTTCATTCCTAGCCCCTTTCTGGTGAGAGTTGGAGTTGAATATTTGCCTTATTGAAACCAGGCTGTGGGCAGCTACAGAAAAAGCCTGGTGGCAAATGTTGGCTTTCCAGGGAAGCAAAGAAGCCCAGAAGCCCAGGCTTTGTGGGACTACAGAAGCGCTTAATAGAAAAGACAAGATCCAGCAACAGCCTTCAGTCCTAATGTCTTTGTTGTCAGAGAAGATCTTGACCCGTTTTCACGGAATCACACCAAAATGGCTACACGCACACAGATAAACAAACAAGCTTTAATCTGCAGCTGAAATGAAGCAGACAAAACTTCATTCACCAAAAACAACATCCCACTAACATTCAACAATTTCAGGTTCGATATGCTGATTTGTCATATTACCAGACACAACTGAGTTAAGAATTTTTAAGTTTTTGGCCAAACGATCCAAAATGTGCACTCACTCACTTACCAAAAAGGGAGGGCTCTCAATCTCAAGAAGTTACATTAAGTGGCACCCCAACTCAAGGGGAAAGTCCCTGACAGCAGACCCGCTGCTCCGAGGAGGACCGACTCAAATGAGTCCTCCGTCGGGGCCCCATTTATACCCTGGTCGAATCTGATCTGTGGTCAATCCATGGTCGTGTCATCCCCTGTTGGCTGAGGACCCCAACTTTCCCGCCTTTGACTCCCACTGTGTGGAGCTGTGAGGGGGGAGGCAGTCCTGGTGCAAACAAGGGCCAGAAACGTTAGCACTGTCTTCTGTAGGGTTTTTGTCAGGTCTTTAGTAGGGTGGGTGCATATGCCACACCATTCCAATTTGAGAGACGGCTCCTACCAGCAGCCACGATAATTGGAGGCGAACATGAACTAGCTAGTGAAGCACTGAACGGCAGAACCCAAAGCTTTGTTTGGCAACAGAAGCACTTTGTAGGGAAGGAGAAATCCAGCAACAGCATTCAGTCCTAGCCCCTTTCTGGTGTGAATTAGGAGACGAACGTTTCCCATATTGAAATCAGTCTCTGGGCAGCTACAGAGAAAGTGTGGTGGCAAACGTTGGCTTCCCAGGGAAGCAAAGAAGCCCAGAACCCCAGGCTTTCTGGTGCTACAAAAGCGCTTAATAGAAAAGACAAGACCCAGCAACAGTCTTCAGTCCTGGCATCTTTGGTGTGGGAGAAGAGCTTGACCATTTCCATTTGAGAGACGTCTCCTACCAGCAGCCACCAAAATTGGAGGCTAACATGAACAACATAGAAAAGCATGGAAGAGGAGAGCCCAAGGCTTTGTTAGGCTACAGAAGCACTTCCCAGGTAGGAGAAATTCAGCAATAGTTTTCATTCCTAGCCCCTTTCTGGTGTGAGTTGGAGTTGAACGTTTGCCATATTGAAAACAGGCTGTGGGCAGCTACAGAGAAAGCCTGGTGTCAAACGTTGGCTTCCCAGGGAAGCCAAGAAGGCCAGAACCCCAGGCTTAGTGGGGCTACAAATCTGCTTAATAGAAAAAACAAGGCCCAGCAACAGCCTTCAGTCCTAGCAACTTTGGTGTGGGAGAAGAGCTTGACCGTCTCCATTTGAGAGACAGCGCCTACCAGCAGCCACCAAAATTGGAGGCGAATATGGACGAGATAGCGAAGCATGGAACAGCAGAGCCCAAGGCTTTGTTTGGCTACAGAAGCACATCGTGGGGAAGGAGAAATCCAGCAACAGCTTTCAGTGCTAGCCCCTTTACTGCCCTGATGAGTCCACATCTGGAATATTGCGTCCAAAGGTTTTGTTCTTCCTCTCTAAAACAAGAGATTTAAATGTTATTTTTGAATGTCCTTCTCATACTTCCTTACATTATATTCATTCTACAATGTTATATCACCCAGTGGTGAGTTTGTCCCACTAAGATGAATGCTGAAGTATAATTTAAATCGTGCTTGAAGTCAGAGTGGTGTTGGGACAGAAACACACCTTAAGACTTTATTTGATATTTATTAAAGATTTTTAAGCATAAGCCATTTCTGCTGGTGAGTCCCAGCTGCCAGATCTGTGCAGGCAACATCCGAAAAACTGCACTTCTTCATAAAACATTTTAAATTGCATTACAACCCAGTACATATGCTGTATTCTTCTCTCATTTTTTGGCCTGGGAAGGGGCATCTCTTTCCACCCTGCTTTTCGTCTCACACAGTTCAGCTTTCCTGAACCCACCTAAAGAAATTACTGGGCTCTGCTTTTCTGCCAGAGGAGCAGGGAAAGTCACACGAATCTGAGACACACAGAAACAGAAAGCTTTGTTTCATTTATGCTTTATTTACGCTTTATTTACATTCAAATCTCTTCCTGGTGCCCCATTCTGCCTCCCTGCAGCTTTCCTACCTGGAACATTTTGCCTACTATAATGTAAAATACCATGCAAACAACACAGAGCTTCCAGTGTTGCAGAGCTCCTGCACTTGCAAAGTCACCTTGATGTGTTGGGGGAGCTCATCGAGCCCCCTTCCAGCTGAGCGGACTGAAAACATGGCATGCAGCCCCCTCACCCTCCTCTTCCTCCTTGGCTCGGACCCCTGCCAAGTTACTCTGAGTTTTGGGTTTGGTTTTTTTTTTTTAATAACAGAATTTTCTCTGATGAAAACAACAGTATATATAGAGCTACAGTCTCCCAGACAGTTCTAATTTAATTCAGAATTGGATAATATTTCTTACCTGTGTAAGAAAATTATAATGAACCATCAATTTGCATGTTATCAGTTTAGATTTAAATGCAATAATATAGGTAAAGTATATAATTATGTGTGCTTGAATGCCTTGCTGTAGCATCCCGAGGCACACATCATGTGCTAAAGCTTTGACCCAGTGCCCAGAAATCCCTGAGGCAGCTGCACAGACCTGAAGTGATAACAGACCTCAGTAAGTCAGTGGAAAAAATGCTGTTGATAAATTGCAGCTAATTTGGAGATTAATGGAAAACAGCCTGGGATACTTTATTTGTGGTTGCCTAGAAAAGTGACCATGATAAAATCATTCTAGGAGTGTTAGATTTTGTCTAAATTGACTTTCCAAGTTCAGGCTAGGCTTGAGGGTTTAAATGTCTGAGGGCTTTTACACTAAATGTGTTTCTAAGATTTTAGGCCCTATCTCCACCACCCAACCTGACTATAGGAAACCACTTGCTGTGACTCCACATTTCTTCTCCCTTTGTCCTCCAGACTGACTACACCCTGCCAAAACACCTAGCAGTGAACAATGTCCTGTGAGATTGTTGGCCCATGCCTCACTTTGTCTTCTCCTCTGTGGTTCTTAAAATCCCTCTTTAGCTGAGGCTTTGCAAGGAAAACAGGCCACAGGCCGTGTCTTGGCCCATATTTGCTGTGGTGCTCAGTGGCCCAAGCTTGACTCACTGCATGCAGTGAAAAAGGAGGTTTAAAAGGCCAGTGGCTTTACAAGAGACCAGGCTTGTGGACTGCATGTCTTAAAGAAGTGTATGTCTCTAAAATCAGTCCAGTTTCTAGTTACATATGTTGTTCTTAATACCTATATCTTGAATGTAAAATGTGTTGCTTGTTTTCAGAGAACAAGCCATTGGGAATAGTTTGGCCCTTCTAAGAAGAAATTAAATGCTTATTTTTATATTCTTAGTTCCTGCTGCTGCAGTTCCTTTGTTAGGGAGCTACATTAAAAAAGGTGTCAGGCATTTTGCAGGTGATGGTGGTGGTGGTGGTATTTGTACCAAGTCACAGTGAAGTCTTATGTTTTCTCCTTTATGCCGTCTCTCAGGATGCCTACATCCCCAGTAACTTATGCTTGAGGAAAAAAAAAGTGCTGGGATCCTTCCCTTGAGTGTAGAGGATGTTTCCTTACAAAGAGATGATGCAGGGAGGATACAGCATCCCAGACTTTCTCTGTGCTTAACATGTCCTTGGAGCTGGATATTTGCCTGAATAGCTATTTTACATTTAACTAGTTCTAGTGTTTAACACACTTGTTTATGGCAAAATATTGCAGCCCCTGGTGCTGAATGGAGGAACATAGGGCTCTATGCTGTAATTTTGCTGGCGGTGGGACATGCTGAGGCACTGGCTGCAGCCAAGGCCCTGCTGCTGAGGGGCTCCAGCTCGTTTGCAGTGGGGGGCCTGGTTCTGGCTCCCGTCAGGGTGTCCCAGCATGGGTGATGTATTGATACTGTAGCGGCCTTTTTGCTGATACAGAGTTTCTGAGTAGTATGTGATTCTGAATGATACATCAATTGATACCACTCTTCTGGTTCATTTCCAAAATGCTATTTATGATTCCTTTTTTATTTTCCCTTTTATTTTTTTCCTGCTTCAACCCTTTCCTGTTGTCCCCTATGTGCATAGAGCATCAATGACAGCCAGCCCTGCAGCTGGGGAGCACATTGTGGCTCCAACTGGGTGCCCAGCATATTGGTGAGAGAGGAGGCTCAGGGGTGATGTCCTTGTTCACAGACCCCTGAGCTGCAGCAACAGCTGAGGAGACACGTGTCAGTCTGAAAGGTGCTGCAAAAAAAGGTAGAGGTTAGGAGGCACAGCCAAGAACAAACACCCTTTATTCACTGGAGGATAGATAGAGATTATAGGAGATTTATCAGGCTGCCATTTATGCAGGGAGGGGGGAAGATAATTCCCATCTGGGTTATGAAAAATGCCTCTTACCTGAAGACAAACTTCTATGGTTTTGTTTGTTTCTTTCTTTCTTTCTTTCTTGTTTGTGTTTTTTTTTTCCTAGACTGAAGGTGACATTGAGCTTTAAAAGGTTTAAAAAGTACCTAGGTATATTAAACTTGCTCAGAAAACAAGCCTTAAACCCTCGTCTGTGAGGAAACCTAAATTTGAGAGAGGAAACAGTATGGCCTTGTTAGTGTAGGTGCAAGAGAAAGACATTTTAGTCAGTTCCTTGATCAAAGGAGAAGGCAGAAATCTGATGCTAACAAATGAGAAAATACTTTTCCCCCTTCCTAAGAAGTATAGAGTCAAAACAGGACTTTAAGATTTCCCGTTTGGCAGATTTTTCTGTTATTATTTACCTGTGTGTATCTATATTTTTCAGTAGAAGTGCTGTGAACCAAATGGATACCATGAATAAGTGTTTGCAGAAAATCTGTGTTGCAGCAAAGATACCTGTCCTGTGATGCTGTACTCTCCCAGGCTGAAGTATAGGGAATGCATAGCAAATGGTGTCTGCAAGACACGCATCTGGTCAGCATACATGGGGAGCACTGGATAGAAAACCGTCCTGGCACCCAGTAGTCTGTCTGTGTTTTCTCACTTTCCTCATTTTAATGCTTAGCTCTCTGTAAATTTTGAGTAAAAAGATCATGTGATTGATATACACTCAGAGTCAAGGATGAGAGAAGGCTTGGTAAAGCACTAGAGCTAAGGCAGTGGTTTGCATGGAGCCCAGCTCTTCCCACATCATCTTATTTCGCTTCAAGCATCTTGACTGACTTTAAGTATGTTTTCACTCCTCCTCCCCTTCCCAGAGTATGAACATTACTGAGTCATGGCTCATTTGATTTTTAGTAAATAAGGTACTTTATGAAATACCAATTTTTACTCCATTCTCAAAGACTGAGATACATAATTGCCCATTCACAGTTCAGCTGCACTCTGGAATGCCATCTACTGTTCATTGCCAGTTTATTATGATTGCACCTTAAATTCATGATGAAGTTTATGTAAATATGGATAAAAGATCTTGTGATGGATTAATCTGTGTACAAACTAGATCCATGTATCTTCATCTATAAAGCAGTCCAAGCATCAAGCAGTAGCAGTGTTTTTTCCCATCTTTGTTTCTGATAGTCTCAAGGTTTTAAGGAACATGCAATACCACGGAGGCATGGAGTCCCAGTTGTAAGCGATGTTGAAGGACTTGGAATAAGAGTAGCCTACAATGAATGTTGGTAGAAGGAAAGTGGGGATTCTGATCAGCGAGATCTTGATGCACTTCAGTTGCTTTTCCCAAGGTTCAGGCTTGTTCTAAAACAACCAGGGAAAGGGGCAAAAGTGAATTAAAACAAAACAAAGGTGGGGGGGAGGGAGGCGGGATTTGTTTGACAGAATTGGGAAACAACTGTTTTCCTAAATGAAAACAAGCTCGCTATTTGCAGCCATAGGAGTTTTTTGGTTTTTCTTTGGTATTCACAAAGTGGGCTACAAATCAGCATTTCTCCTCTGAACAATATGAAGAGCTTGACCTGTCAAACTTAAAGATTAAAAAATGCAGAAGGAGTAGGTAACTTTAGCTTCCCTCTTCTCTACAAAATAAACTAAAGTGGCAGCCTCTGCAGACTCACCAGGAGTCAGGTTGAGCACAGGTCTCCCAAAAATATCTTGCCTCTTTGTAGGTGGAATAGTTATCCAACCTCACCTGTGACTACCTGGGTGGGAACGTTCCTATTTGCTTTTTTGTTTTGTTTAATTTTTATAGGGGTCTATGCACATCTGTCCCACTTCTCTTGTACCCTGCTTCCAGGCTGAATCTTGTATTTCTTCACTGGTAGATGAAGCCTGGTGGGGACACCAGCAAGTAGGAGCCTCACGCGGTCAGCTGGAATTTGCTGAGGCTCTGCAGCATATTGTTCCAGGCGTCCCAGAAAGGGCTCTGCAATGGATTTGGTGACAAAAGGGAATCAAGTTGAACCGTTGCTGGAAAGGACATGATGAGAGAAGACAGCACGGTGGGACGAGGAGGTCACTGTCTTGCAGACACATGCGGTGCTCCTCGGCGCATCCCTTGCTGGCTCAGCAGCTGGTGCTGCAGTGAGGTGCTGCCGTGGCAGCATCCCCATGGGAACTGCACTGAGTGCGTCCTTGTCTCTGCCCTTGTCCTTCATACAACTCTCATAGCGATGTCTGCCCTTGAGGGCTCTTGAGCTTTAATGTATATGCTTATTGTCTTGAGTTCTGAAACTGAGAGACAGTTTTTCCTCAACGAAAAAGGAGAGCAGTCACTTAGCTTTTCAGCATCCTCCTGTGCTGGAGTAGTTTTGGTCTCCATCACAGTCGTTTTTAACATTGCAACTGTGTTCTAAAGAATGATTTCTCTTATGCAGCAATCGCTTAAGGTTAATTAACCAAAATTATCCATCTCTGTTTTCTGTGTGTATAATAATGGTTGGTTAGTATGTTTGATAGCTATTAATATAGCAAACAATTACTTCAGAAAAATGGAAATAAAGTCCTAAAAATGTACAATATAAAATAGAAGGAAGCTTGTGTTATGTTCTGACTCAAGAAGCAGAAATGAAGGTTTCCTTTCTGCCATAGTTGGTACTTATCTAGGAATAATTTGGGTTTTGCCAGGTGTGTGGATGGAGATACTAGATAAAATCAGACAGCTTCCCCATGAATTTCTCTATGTGCTTTGATTGCAATGCCTACATATTTTTTTTCCTTATCTAGTTAGTTCTGCAGTTTCTCATGCGTTCAGCAATTTGAGTTGAGGCGGGGTAAATGTTTTCTCTCACACTGTCAGGGAGCAATCATCCCCAGCCTGCAGGAGCAATCACTTCGGAATACCTCTCCAAATTAGTGGCAGTGGGTGGAAAGCAAGTCAGCGGGTTTCAGTGTTAGGATGTGCAGTGCAGAGCGCTGGGCTCTGGGGGTCAGCACAGCCAAATAAATGAGTTCAAGCCTGGCTAGCAAGAGCCATTTGTAATGCAGAGGGTCCTCCTGAAAATAGTGCTCCTCAGTAGGAAAAAAAAATAAAAATAAAAAAGATTTTCTTCTCAAGCAGTGCAACTTCATCATGTAGACACCTGTGCTCTGTTTTGCATGTAGATTGGGATAAAAAACACTGTAATACAAACCTGTCCTAGTCTGTTTTGCAGCTTCATCCTATTGAGCCCTTCATTGGATCACATGCACTGAAAATAACTTGCAGACAAGAAGCAGGAATTTTTAAGTGGTATTTTTTTAAAGCCGTGTAGTTTGTCATCTCTTTTCTAGTGTGAAATGCCTGAAGAGGCACTGATTTGAGCCACAACTGATGGGAGGGGAGAGCCTTTACATTGATCTTTAAGGCAAAACCTGTGCACTGCGGGGTTGAAGCCTTAACTAAGCTAATACTGACTACCCAAAAGCTCTTAGAGATGTCATTTACCCTGCTTCACAGTTTGATTTTCTGCTAATTGTTATCCTCCCAAAAACCCCACCGAAACAGAAGTTCTCTCTCAGTGATGGAAAATAAAAGAGGGAGATTGGCGCTGTCTTCCCATATGGGGCATGGCAGGAATGCCTGGGAGAAATTTGGCCTTTTTACTCTTGTATTCAGCACTGAATCCTGTCCAAGGTTGTGCTGTTCCTTGGGGGCAGGTGATGAGGATGTGAACACCCGGCTGTGGTGGGTGGGTGGTCCATGATGGAGCGCTGGAACTGCACATCTTTGCCCATGCAGCAAAATGTGAATTAGCCCATCTGGAAACAAACTCAGAAAACAGCACCATGAGTGATCAGATCGCACACCTGCCACATCGCTGTGTGAAAGCTGGTGCTGGGGCAAGGAAGGGCTACCTGGGTGATAAATAAGAAGTTGGGAATAAGGACTGGACCACTTCTTTTGGGAGCAACGCAGCCCTAGGTTGGCTTCAATGCTGTGTGGTCCAAGATCTTGGATCCATGCTTTGTGGCAACCTAAATCAAACTAACAGCTGGTCTCAGCCTCCTCTTGTGCTCAACTCTTCCCATCTATCCAGAAAAGAGATGAATTTTCTGCTGATCTGTCTTTCTGAAAGGCCTCTGAGGTGTGATGTGTGCACAGGGAGGGAAGAACCAGAGGAGCTGGATCAGCATGGGATGCTGCACAGCTAATTTAAGGGGTTGTCTTTCACCTCTCTTGCTTTTTTTATCATTCAAATAGTTAAAAATTTGGTCTCCTGCACACCTGCTGTGATCCACTGTTCATATGTGTATATGAATAAATGAAAGAATTATTTCAATTGCATTCAGTTTCTCAAGTCCCAAAGGCATGCTGGGCATGTGATAGGTGCCAGGCAGTCACACAGGGTTTCTGCCCATGGGGAAAAAGGTACAAACCCTGGAATCCATTGCTTACAGGCACTCACAAGGAACCTGCTAGTCTGGACAGATTCTGGGGGGGCAACTTCCTCCTGTCATGTACCTTAACCACACAAAGTTGTACCGTGCACTGAGAAAGCTGAGGAAAGGCATAACGAAACACAATAACTGGTGAAACTGGGATTTGGACCAGGGCATGATGACTATCTACCTGCTGGGCCACGGTAACTTGCCAGACTGTCCCAGTTGTTTGCCACCCCACAGGGCTGTGTTAGTTCAATGTTCAGCAGATTAAGCCTTCGTTCACAGAGGGTCTCTTGGTTGTCAGGGTGTAAGGTTTTGGCAGATGCACTGCTACAAGACCTTCTTGAAGTCCCCTTATATTCCAGTAGAAACTGGAGTTTGTCCCATCAGCATTGCCTCAGAGTCTTGTTAGCAATAAGACATGGAGTGCTTGAAGTTCCTCGTTCAAGATTCAAACCGAAGGAATCTGCCTTTTGGTAAAAGTGAGTGATTTGGTGATCCCATTAGAGGAAGAGTGAGATGGACGCTCTCCACCTGCTGAGTTCTGGGATTCACATCTAATAGCAACGTAAGTATCAATGGCATTACCTAAAAGCCGCTCAGCTCTGTAAGTAACATTTAGAAATTTCTAGAGGTCAAGGAATATGATTTTGTTGAGCACGTAGAGGTGGTTGCAGGGCAAATAATTACTCTTGGTTGAAATTACAATCCCTTATTTGTTTCAATATGCCTCCTGCCTTGACTGCTTCTTTTTTTTCTCTTCCAAACACAAACTCAAGAAATAAGGCTCAAGAAGTTATTAGCATCTCACTTTTCCTATCATAACACAGAAGCAGGCATTGCCTAGCAAGGGACTGATTGCCCGCGCTGTCACTGGCTTGTTGATGAACCAGAAAAGCTTCTATTAGTTTATGGAGATGAGATTTAGACTTACACAAAAGCTTGACACCATGCCATGTTTTTAATTAGTTTTTTTGAAAAGATCCGTGAGATGAGACATGCATACACCACTGGTTCTTAATGTGGCTGCTAAGGAGAAGGTCTTTGGTTCCAAAATCTTTATCTTTTTGCAGTTAACTCATTTTGTAATTGCCAGTTAAACAAACTGGGGACATACACCTCTAACTTTGCTCTCCTTAGAAAAATAACTTTCTTCTTCAGTTGGCATGTTGCTTTTAATGAGAAATTGTCCAGATTTGATCTCAAGTAAATGTAAAAGCAACAGGTAAAATCAAGACCTGATACATGAGGATTTTTGCGTTTACATAGTTTTAGAACTAACTGAGCCTTTTCACCTTAAACTGTTCAGTGCATTTCAGTTTCAGATTCTGACAGATTAACAGATGACAATTTGTCTCATAACCTTTGGCAAACCCAGCTTTAATTAACTGACATTTTAATGGTCCCTAAGTGGCCACTGGCTTCAGTATAACCTAATTTAATTTAATTTGCTGGGCATGATTCTGCACACACAAAGTCTGCAGCCAAACTCACGTTCTCATCCCTGCTGCAGCGGTGCCAGCCTGCCATCAGTCACTCTCAAGAGTCATTAAGAGCTGGTCCAAAGCCCAGATGAAGGCAGTGTAAAGATAGCAGGAGGCTTCACAAGCTCTCTGTGTGATTGCAGATTTGTAAATAACTGAGAAGTGAAGATTTTTTAATTCAAAAAAAAATTATTTAAGAAAAGACAAATTCCCTGGAGGAGTCACGTCTGATATAGGATGGTGCCTGGAGGGGTGCCTTCCTGTGGAGCTGAGCACTCCTGTGCACATCAGCACAGCTCGCTTCTCCCTAACTCAGTTTAATATCAGCCACAACCAGCTGTGAGAAACATCCACAATACACCAAGAAGTACTGGTTTGTAACCTTGCAAGTGTCTGAGGTTATCCCTATAAAGGGATATAGAGGAAAAACTCCACAGCCCCAGTGCTGAGGCATCTCTGAATTGCTGGATCCTTATGTGGAGAGGAATTGTTTTATGTAGAAATAAATGTTATTTGAATTATCTTCTTCTCTAAAAGAGATATGATAAAATAGTGACTTTACATCTCCTTCATTAAATATATCTTGGATTCCACTTTCCGTCCTGTATCTGGGCTCCAGCCCTGGAAGACAGGCCAGAGAAATATTTCCACCTGCTCTTATAATGCAAGTCATATTTGCCCTGTTGAATGAAGCTGTCTGTAGCTTAAAAGTACACAAGAGCTGTGCAGAGCATAAGCTGTACAAATGTTAGCACTTGAGTTTGAAGGCCTCTATTAAATTTGCCCACATATATTTGCATGTGTATTTACTTAATTCCTTCTTTTTACCAAACATATTCACTATGTCAGGGGAATGTTTCTGTGGTTTGCTTGCTGGCAGGTCACCTGTATCTCTTCTCATCTACAAGTGGTGTTGCATCTATCTCTACATGTTGCCAAAGTTGTCCATTTACTGAGAAGCTAAAATACTGTGTTTATAACAGAAAACGTAATTTAGTAATCTAGAAAAGAAACCTCTGTTCTTGATACCTTAGCTCTCCTGCTCACTGTGCCTCTGCTGGAACATATACAGCTGTTTTTATAAGCTGTATACTTGTTCTCCTTAGTGGTCAAAGAGTACAGAAATGTTCTATAAAGCTGTAAACTGGTTTGATAATATATTATGTTCTTTTAGTAGCTTTTTGCTCTGAGGGTGCTGTATGAAAGATTTTATAAGCTGAAACAGAAGTAGGTTTAGACTATTTGTTTTTATGTATCTACCCATTATAATTCTTGAAGGGCATATTTAGCTTCTGGAAGGGGTTTACCCTTGTTATGGGAGGATGCAGGAATCTTGTCAAAGCTGTGCTCTGCAAGTAGGTACTGTTCAACATTTTTTAAAGATAAGTGGCAAGACACCCCATTTTACTCTCTAATGAACAATAATTTGCTAAGTTTACCCTGGGAGGCTTGGAAAGACCACACCAGCCTTGATGAGATGGCTTTGATGTATCTGGATTCATCAGCCGTGTCGCTTAGAGACAGTTTCTCTCGGGCTTATAACCTTGATGCCCGTTTTCCATCCCTCATTTCCCTGTTCTGTTGACTGAGTGATCTCTCAGCCTCCTTCCAAAGGGGTTTATTTAAAACAGTAATAATGGAATTGGAATATAGAGGAATTGTGTACAACCTGGCGGTGTAAGACACTGCCGAGAAAAACTACAGAATAAAACAGACAAGTCTACTTGCAAAGCCTTGGCTAATAGGAGGATTAGCCATCTCAGCTCTGACAGGTAGGGATTCAGCAAGTGAAACTCTTACCACAGGGGTCAAGCACCTTTTCCAGCAGCAGATCCCAGCTTCTCTGGCCATGCAGGCAGGAGGGAGGTGCTCACCCAGCCCTGCCCTGGCAAAGCCGCTTTGGGGTCCACCTCAAGGCCATTCGCCATGCTCAGCATGCACTGAAATAGCAATTAAATAATTAAGAACTAATATTTTTAATTTAACTATTACCTCAATGAATCAAAGATTTAAAGGAAAAATTAACTTCTCTGTCCTCTTAGTGTAATATTGCTTCTGCAGACTCTTCAGCAGAGATTGCCAATATTCTGAATATTGCTGAATGTTGCCTTTAACCATGCAACGTTTTAGCACACAGAGGATGAAGTTAATGAATCTGATGATAATGAAGGTATAACTGCACAAGATGAGCATTATGCCTAGAGGCTAATAATCAAGTAATTCAAGTCAGGCTGCAATTATAAGATTAAGATTTGTGTGATAGTATTGTTTACCTTTATATAAACTAAAATCCAATACTTAATAAAGCAACAGCAAATTAAGTTAGAAGAAAATAAAATTGTGCACCACTCCTTATCTTTCACAAAACAGGTAGATTTAGTTAGCTGTATTTGTTGTTCAGAAACCCCTGGCATTTCTGCAACCTGAAATTTGCTTGGAACCCTCAGGGAAGCAGGGATCTTGCCATGGCAGATGAATACACGGTGTTTTTTTGGTTGTATCATCCCTTGTGCAGGGTACAGCAGGCAGCTGTGGTGGAGAGCCCAGCCGGGAGCTGCTGGCTCTCAGTCAGCACCTATGTGTGCATTTTAGTAAAGTCAGACTGGCTTCCACTGACAGTGCCTCAACTTCAGAGTAAAACACTGCAAATACTGTCCTGCTTTCTGTATTCTCTGCCTGTATCCAGGAGCTGCATTAAGAAGCGGGACTTGGAAATGCTTGGACAAGAAATTTTCTCTCTGTCATTATCATTCATCTGACGTGCTCGCTTATATGCATGAGAAGGTTTTTATTCCTGGTGTTACTTGGCTTTTGCTTGTTGTTAGGCAAATGGCTCATGTGGGCTATACTGGAACAGTAAAGTACACCTTGTAGCAGATGAAAAGTAAATCCAGAGGCTTTCTGACGACTGGAGGAAATCCCTGAGGTCGACAGATCCCACATTCTCAAGCTTTTCCTTGACAGCTGCCCTGCTAGACAGACAAAGTCAAAGCAGAAAATCCTCAGCTGTGTCCTGACTCCTGCTCCCTCCTCTCTGAGCCAGCTCTGCTCCAAGCAGTGCTTGACACCATTCCCCTCTCCAGCCCCACCAGCTGAGGTGCTGAGAGTGCCCTCACTGCCTGGAGAGGGTCAGGGCAGCCTGGAGACCCCCAGCCATGCACCTCTGGGTCAGCGGTGTGTGCCCTCCTGCTGGTGGTTCTGCTGTGAGGACTGAGGCCTGGCTTGCTGTGGTGATGCTCAGGGTGATGTTCCAAACTCTGGTACCTGCTGCGATGTGAACTGGAGCCATAGAGAAGGAAGGTATGGGTGGAAGGGATGCAAGTCACCCTCTGTAGAAGCTGAGGAGATATAGGTCTGAGTTAGGAAGGCCCATGGAGGCTTTAGGGTGGATGGTGAGTACAGCTATCCCAGCAGGTAGAGGTCTGATACACTTTGAGAGCAAGTGTTTTGTGGGCTGGGACATGTAACTAATGGCTGATGGAGCAATAGGTAACTGCACACAACAGAGGAAAGAGTATGAGCGAGGGAGGTGGATCCATGCATGTCTCTCCTGGTCATTCCGTCTATGAGCACACTTTCATGGCAGATTGCCCAAAATATGCCAGGTGCTGTTAACGCTTTACAGCATCAGTCACCCTGGCAAAGGGAGGATGTGGTGAGAGAGCTGGAGGGACCAGCTCATAGTGCCTGGAGTCAGGGTATGCTCACACATCGCAGGGGAGAAGGGAAGACCACGCTACTGTGAGGTGGATGAGGTTGTTAAGTTGGAAATAAATTTGGAGAAAAATATGGGTGGAACATCTCCAAGTGATGAAAGGAGGAAAGAGAGAGACGCACATAGTGGTGTGAACAATACTCTGATTTTCTCTGAATGAAGTCAAAAGTAGGGCAAGAGTAGAGATGTCTGAAAGTAATGAGTTTGGGAAGAAAATTCTCAGCAAAAGGGCAAAGATAGGGGTGATGGAAGCAGCTGCCTTGGTGCGGGCTGTTCCTGGAAGCACCGCGGATGCAGATTTGGAATCTCAGCTATGAATGAGGAAGAGTTCTGCATGCAGTTCCAATTTCTATCGAGCTATTAGCTCACACTTCAGCTAATTTCACAGTGCTGGCAGAACCTTTTAGAGTTTAATAGAAATGCAGTTCTGAAGGCTGGGAGTCCGGAGGAGAGATGTAGGTTTGGAATAGAGTCACTGTTCTTCTAACACTGAGTTAGTCAAGGCTTATTTTGGCTTTAAAGGAGACCGAAACCATTGAGAGACTGAGGTTTTTTCCACCACAAGATGGCACCAATTATGCAGTGAAGGAAGGAAAGCTTGCAAAAGGACCTCAGACTGGAAACAGGAGTGGATATAAAATAAAAACAACAGTTTAAAATTAATAGCAGACCGGTACGAAACAGGCATTTGTCACACAAGTGTCTCTTAGAAAATTATATTATCTAAGAGCTTATTTTGGATGCATGAAAAGAAATTACCACTCATCAGATTAGCCAGTGCAGCTGCTGATCGTGATACTACTGGCATGAACAAAATTTTGCTTGCAAATGCTTTTCTGCTGTTTGTGCATACCAGATCTAAGTGGGTTTATGTTCCCTCATAGGCCTCCTAAAGCCTATCAGTTGTTCGTTGTAAGCTAACAACAATATTTACCCTTGTCTAATACTCATCTAATGTGTTCTAAAAGTCTTTATTGCAGTTTGTTTTATGGAAGTCCTCATTTAGATGCTTGATGCTTTGCATATTTTTTTCCAATCCCTTTTCAGGGCTGCCTTTTGACTCTGCGTGGCCTCATAATGTTTGTTTAAAGTAAAATCCACCCAAATACTGATTCTGCCTTATAAATCTCTGCGAACACTCACCAACTGGCCTGAGATTTATGTTACTTCAGATCGTGTTGTAGTTACTATTACAAATCTAGTAGTAATCTACTAGTAATCTCAGAATACCTTGATATTTCTTGGTATTCTCTTTTCAGAGAGTTGTTGGAGTCGTGTTTTTTTGATTGATATTTTTTTCTTTTTTGGTTAAAGATTTCAAAAATCCTGTTTTGTACCCTATATATGTGGTATTTTCTAAGATAAGGAAGAAGGTCTTTACAGCATTCCAGTATGGCCACACTCCTACACAAGGACCTAAAAAAACTCATTCCTTCTTCTTTTAATGATTTATATTTCCTTTTTTTTTTGCTGATTTAGTTTTAAAAGCAACGGTTATCAAAATGTCATGCTAGAGACTGTAACTCACGGTGTCACAAGATTATGGCAAGGCATTTGGAGATTTATCAAGTGCTAACCACAGGTTCTCCTTTGTCATGTTTTACAACTTAGAGCTGCCAAAGGCTTATTTCTTTCAACTGTTGTGTGTCTTGCTTCAGCTTTCAAAGGACTCACAGAATTCATGTTTTGTTTTCTTGTTTTCAGAAAAAGTGACGGGCTGTAATATCTGTACTGTGTGCTTAGGGTAGAACAGGAGCATTAGTTACTGAATTGTCTTATTAGCCCTTCCAGTCTAACCAGTCAACGTGTATGGCCCGAGTAATGTATACAGCAATACTGAGCCTCCGTTCAGTTGCACAATAACGTGCACGCTCTTTTGTTCCTCTTGTAGCTATCAATTTATTTCTGAAGCATAAAGTGCTTTTGTAAGTGGTGTTATAACAATGATGGTTGTGCTTGGTCTTGCATGTACTTCACAAACGGCAACTCCACTGAAGTCGATGGGTATTTGAGCTAAAGGGCTGCCAAGCCTGGCCTGCAATTGTTATTTGTGGCAATATTCAGTCTCTTAAAAACAAATCTGAAATATATTGCTTGACCTGATACATTTCTTCAGCATGGCTGATACTGGAGAGTTAAACAAGATTAGATTGACATAAAGATGAAAATGGGCTTTTTCAAAACATAGTCGCTCTCTGTAACAGTTACACCTTGACTCCTCAATTAATTTTACCTAGATGGTCTCTGACAAAATTTCCAGATTAGCACTTCAAAATAACTGGGAGGTCCCTCCTTCCACAGAGCAGCCCCAGCGTCCTGCCAATGAAGGAAGGATTTACCTTTGCACTGTGAGAACCACTCCAGTGTTGAGACACCAGGGGGATTTTGTGCTAGTGTCAGAGTACATTAATCCTTCACCACTTCGCACTGAAAGTCAAGGGAACATCAAAGCAATGACCATGACTGCACCTTGAAAACTGCCTGTGGTAGCCCTCACCCTTTCCCCACCAGGATTTGCTTCTCTGTCCCACAGTGGACATCAAGGAGCACAGGTATTGTCTTCATCGCCCTGCCGTGGGCTGTGGACATTGCTTATTCCTGGCCACCCTGGGTCATTCCCAAATACAATTGGCTTTGCCTTTTCGACTTGCAGGTTGAGACTGCGTCATGCTAAGGGAAACCAGGTGGTTCTAACCCAGATTTGCCTCTCTCAGCTCAATGTGGTTGGTGTGTTATTGTCCATTTCTCTATTTTTCTGCAGAATTTTGGGGGAGGGGACAGGGAGGAGGAATTACAGCTGTAGTAGCCTTTTGTTAATCTGCGGTTGTGAATCCCCCACAGTCTCTTCTGGGTTTAAGTATGCTGGCCAGCAGCATTTTCTTGAGAGAAGAAAGTGTTTGTTTCTGGTGCATGTTGTCCTCCTTCCTGCAAGCAGAAAGGTTTCTCCTAATATTTTTTAAATGGCCCAGGAGGTAGGTTTTGTCTTTTGATCTCAGAAATGCTTGACAACTCGTGTTACCAGCCTTTTCTCAGAAATGTACTGGAAGTAGTCCTCTTATTTTGCCTTCAGTTCTACCTTCCTTTCATAGTCCATTTTAACTTCTTAATCATATAGATGTAGCATATCATTATACAATTTTCCCTCTACATGTCCACTTAATGGCTTTTTACACTTCTTAGTTCAAGGCACTTTTTAATCATTCCTTCATAATTTTATTTTAGAGATTTCTTTCCTCTACTTTTTTTAGAAAAGGAGATAAGAAAATAAAAAGGCAAATTATATAATTGCAAACTTGGTTCTTTTGGCATCAAAGCTCTGGTGCCTTTGACAGAAAACTCGCGGGACTCCTGAGCCTGGCATATGACAGCAACGCCTCCAGCACCTTTGCACATTTGCATTCATGGCAGTATAATAACTGGCTTAGGCACAGTTTGGGGGAGATTTTGCTTTATTTTTGTAGGAGTACTGCCCTGCCCCTTGGGCAGCTATTGCACAACCTTGTTTTTCATGGCAAGAGGGCTCATTTTGGTCTTAGTGTAAATCTTTACCTCGGCTCTAGCGAAGACAGAGTGCAAAGGCTTGCGCTCCTGACCCTGTATGCAGCTGTATTCGTCCCTCCTGGTTAAGAAGCAGTGGATGTGTTTCAGAATGCACCACTTGTTGTCTGAAAGTATAGAGCTTATGTTGCCACCTGTCAATCAACTATGCTATTAAGCATATGTTTGCATTAGCTTCATGAAATTCCTGTATGGGATTGAGTGTGGTATGCAGCAAGGCAGGTTATTTGGCTCTTCCCTCTTTCAACATACAGCTTTTTTTCCCTTTAACTCCACTTGTATAGCTATACCCTCATACATAATGTATTCCGAAAAATGTATTCAGATTCAAGCTGGCTGAACATGGTCCCTTGAGTTAGAATCAATGCTACTTACAACCTAATAATCTACTGGGTTAGTCCCCCTGCGCAAAAGATGGTGTGGGTATGGGAATGAACCCCCTCCCGTCTTGGGGAAGTGAATCAACACTTTCAAGGCAGCAGGAGGAATTCCTGGAAGAGTTTCTGGGCTTCAGAGATGAAGTGGAGAGCAACGTCAAGCTTGGACATTGCGCTCACGGTGCTTTCATGTGCAGAGAAAGGAAAGAGGTGGCTGGATGCTGAGGGAGAGGATCCAGGGGTAAAGTCCAAACACAGGAGAAGTTCAGATTTGAAACCAGAGGAACTGCTTGAAGCTCTTTATCTAGAAATGAAATTAGCTGGAATTGGAGTGATTTGAACACAAACGTAATTAGAGTTCAGTTGGATTTGGATAGAATTTTATGGGCTGGCACATTTCTACAAAGAGTGCTGTTTGTGTTACAATCCTGTAATCTGTGGCCATCTCCTGTAGTCATTATAATATGTGAGCTCTTAGATATCTGTTAATAAAAAAAAGCCATAGTCCTCCTTTAAAGCCTCCAACTGCCAAAGGTATGCATTACGCAGTTTTGTACCCTGCTGCTGCTCTTGGAGAAACGGCGTATAGGGTGTGATGAGGCTTGCACGGATGGTGCTGGCACCATGGTGGCCAAGAAGCTCACCCAGAGTCACTCACAGATCCCTTTCTGCTAACTCTTCACTAGCACCCCTTTTTTTGAAGATGATGTTGCTCTGGTAGAATTGCTGTGGTGCTTTTCTCTGTTACTGGATGGGGAATAAAAGCTTTTTCATCTAACAAGAGGATGTTTCCTTGCTAATCAGCAAGGGGCTCGGTCAATCTCTGAATTCTTGGAACTGACTTTAAAGTGAGAGATAGGCATATGTTTGTGATTATTTTGTGCCAGCATTATTTTGTAATGGGATTGTTGGCAGTAGCTGTTATTGGGAATTTTCCCTGTGTTAATTTAAACCGAGACTCATCAAATTAAATTGAACTAAAGGATGAGGCACTCTGAGTTCAATACCCTTCCTCTCCTTCTTCCTCCACCTCTGCTCCCAGTCCCACATATACCGTGAGTCTCCGAGGCCCTTGGCCAGCAGCCCTGCTCCAGGCGTGGCAAAGTTTTCTCTTTTTGTGAGAACAAAAGCCGTGGTGAGCCTGGAGCAGTCCCCTCAGACTGGCAGCGTGCACAGAACAGGCAACAGATGCTGGTACTTTTTGTAAACCCAAAACCTAATTATGCTTGGAGCAGTCCCACAGGTCTGGGGGAAAAAAAATAAACCAACCTGATTTATGGATTCTAGTCATCACTGCTGGGTTTTAAAGCAGCAGAATATGTTTTTCAGTGGTGCTTCCTCAGCCTCAGCCTCAGGAAAGCAGGTGGGAACATTACCTGAGTGGGAATGATGGTGGATGCAGTGCCTTCCCACTGCAGGGCAGCGCACTGGGGCTCCCAGCACCCCCAGTGGGAAGCTGAAACTTCACTGGGGCATGAAATGGGGAACCTGGTGTTTAGCAGACATGCAAGTGTGAACTCAACAGCTGCACTTTGTAATTTAGCAGCTGATAAAGCTGCTTCTGAAGTGCTTTTAAGGATACCTGTTATATTGCAATGTCAAAATCCAGTGTGAATCTGCACAGCTTATTATTTTTTCTGTTTCTTGTCTTGTTTTCATTTATATTGAACAGACACTTTATTCTTATCACAGTATCTGCCCTGTAAGCCTGGATAGCTAGAGAGCCTTGACCCTTTTCTGATCCAGGCTTCCAGGGACTCAGAAAAAGCCAAAAATATGAAAACTGCCATTCAAGAAAACATAAATTATAAAGTGAATAACGATTTTTTCCCCATCAAAATGCTATTCGTGTACACCTGAAGCAGGAAAAAAAACTACATAGAGAAGAAGCAAGGCATTTCTCAGTGTCTTGAGAGGGCTTGCTGTCTGTGATGAGCTTCCACTTCAACTGGAATAACAGCCCATGGCAGCTTTTGGACAACTTTTGCATCTCTGCAGATCTCATTTTAGGTGCAAAAGACTACTAATAGATTTTGCCTTGCACAAGGAGACTAAGAGATTTATAATCTGTGTGCTCTGCGTGTAGATGATGGAGAGATGTTACAGTCTGTAGAAAAGGTCATTTGAATTGTACTTGCTAAACACATTAGCAATAAGCGAAAAGTAAAATAGTCCCTTCTGGGTGGCTATGAGGTATGGGAGTGTGGAAAAAGGGCTCCCCAGGGTAGCTGGGAGGTGTCCCTGTGTGCTGGGGAGGTCTGTAGACCAGCAGGATGGTGTGGGCAGTGCCTCCAGCACTGGGTGTACCTGGCAGCCTGGCAGCTTTTGACATGATACCTTTTGGCAGAAACATCCCCTCTTCTTCTGGAGGGGTTTAGGTGCTTGAGAGCTGAAGTCTCACTAGAAAATGTATTTGAGGCAGAGACTTGGGTTTTGGAGGGTACCAGCAGTTTGCAGAGGAGTGGACTTTGACTGGAGTTAATGGATGCTCCATGCTGTCTGAGAATTGCTTGTCAGGCAAATGTGCATGTGGCTGTGTCTGCAGTACTACTGCAGTTTGGATGACAGTGTGCTTTTGAAGCAAATCCCCTGATTGTCTCCACTTCTCGTGCCTTGGTTGCATTGCAGAGACATCTCCAAGCGCACAAAGCAGGTTCCTTTCAAACGAACCCAACTGGCGTGTGCAGCTGGCAGATGCTCTGAAGCTAACGTGTATTCGGACAAGAGCTGGTCTGTGGCAAACCCCTGTGACATCTGCAGCTTGGCCATTGGCCCCCAGTACCAGCTGTCCCACATGGCACATCCCTCTGTAGAGCACCACGTTAGGTATGGCCTTGGCATGGCTATAGGAAAGCTAACGCTGAGACAACGGTTGGACAAAGCAAGATCAATTTTTTTAGGACCCTGGCATGATTTGTTACAGCTGAG
This sequence comes from Mesitornis unicolor, assembly GCF_000695765.1. Taxonomy (NCBI): domain Eukaryota; kingdom Metazoa; phylum Chordata; class Aves; order Mesitornithiformes; family Mesitornithidae; genus Mesitornis; species Mesitornis unicolor. The sequence continues at coordinate 166,518 of NW_010171083.1, read as the reverse complement.
TCCTTCCAACAAATCCTTAAGATTTTCAGCAGCTATAACCTTTTTATAGCATATCAGATTTTTGCACCCATCTGGTCGACTGATTCTAAACATGCATCTCAAGTTGGCTTGTTGTATTTCATTGGTATTAAAAAGAAAACCCACAGTGTGCAGTGGAGTGTTCATCTGTATCTGCTTTTGATGACTTATGCCTCCTGCAAATGAACACAAATAACCAAGAAAATCGTTTTGCATGTGAAATCCCAAAGACAAAAGAATCAAGCACAGCAAAGCAACAAGTTGGCATGTTGAAAACATCAAAGCAGGCTGACCATGATTGCTGCTTTGAGTCAAGCATTCTGGTACAATAAAGAGCTTATGGGAAATTGATAGTGGTTTTAAAGAGGTCTAGGCATCCACCGGTCTCGTCAGGATGATATGCCTGATTTTGGGCATCTGCATGGCTGACCATGATTGCTGCTTTGAGTCGAGCATTCTGGTACAATAAAGAGCTTATGGGAAATTGATAGTGAGCTGCCTGGTTTTAAAGAGGTCTAGGCATCCACTGGTCTCGTCAGGATGATATGCCTGATTTTGGTCATCTGCATTCAAAAGTATTGATCTGGGCCTTTGGTGTAAGCCTGCACTGAGGGATAAGCAACGCTAACTAATTTTCCTCCTTTCCTCTGAATCTAGCTAATTTAAGAAATGCCTTATTGATTGTGATTTTGGCAAGTTAGATTTGTGTTTTGTGCGCTGCGAACATAAGGAGAGCAGTTTGCCACTGAGGGCTGCAGTCGGTGGTCGCATGTTGCTACTCACACAGCATGGGAGAAAAGGAGTGCTCTGCTTAGGGCTCCCTCTTGCTCAGTTGCTGACATTTTTATTGCTTTGGTGCCTTGTTGTAGATATTTTGGGTGGATCCAATGATTGCAACTACAAAGGGTTTGAAGCACTTCTGACATTAAAATCTAGCAGCATAGCTGCAGTACAGTCACAGCAGATTTAGGAGATCTCAACAGTGGTCCAAGATATGGTCCAGACATAGACGTGTGACATAGACATAGCCCAGAACAGATTTACTGGTAAGTCCCACTGTGTTCCATGGAACAATAAATTTCTCCAGCTTAAGGTACAGGAAGGATGTATCTTCCTTTCTGACTGGTGCAGTGCAAATGGGGAAGAGCCTGGGTTTGGTGTGCTGTGGCTTGGTTAGTCTACATGCCTCACCTTCAGGTGATGGTATTAATCTCTCCAGTGTGTGTATGATTTTGGAGCATTTGAAATAGAGAATCTCTGATGCTCCAACACAATTTATTGAAAGAACATTATTTCCACAAGGCCATAACACCAACAGAATTAACGATTTGCATCTAAACCCCTGTCCTCCCCATCCTCTCTCCACCCACCTCTGTGTACAAGGGGAATCTGGAGAAATTCAAGCAAAATGTGGTCTGGAAGCGTATGGCTTCTGGCTAGCTGCCAGCAGCTGTGCTTTAAGGCTTATCACCTGTAGGAGCTAAAAAGCCAAAGAGAGAGCGTGCCTCATATAATGTATAATCTCTGAAGGGGGAATACACTTTGCAGTACAGACAACTCTTTCTGTGGAGCCTTTCAGACTGCTTAGCAGTTACGAGCTTTATATAGCAAGTCAAATTTCTTCACCCATCTGCTTCTCTGCTTATGAAAATGTATCCCTCTGGTGCACTTGTTACATTTCATTACTTTTAAATAAAATAAAAAGTCAACATACCTTGCCCACTGGTTTAGTTGTCTGCATCTGCTTTTGATGAACTGCATCTCCTATAAAATGAACACAGATGTTCTGGACGTAAATATCACCCCCTGCTACAGCTTCCAGGCCTCTAATAACAAAATCAACTTCATTAATGATGAGTATGAAGGTAATGCCCACCAAACAGAACAGCCACACTGGGAAACTTTCCAAGTGGAAATGTGATGGATATGTAATGCAGATGTTGTCTTTCATGAACAATTAAATTTCCCTTGATGACACTCTCCTGAGAAGGAAAAACAGAAAAAGAAGCAGTATTATTAATAATCAGCTTTATTTCTGATTGCTTAAGTGCCTTTACTAAGATAAGAATCAGTAAAAGAAGACAGTAAAAGCATATGGTTAGAAATACTAGGCAGAAACTTGCTTAGGCCACAGGAATTCTGTGTGTCAAATAAATCTCACGCCATAGCAGTCATCTGCAACACCATTGAGGTGGTCCTCTCCTCACTGAGGAAAGAGAAGCACTGATCTCTAGGGACAGGCTCAATAGCTCACCCTAATTTTGTCTTGTTGTCTTTAAGGTCTTAAAAATTAAGAACGCATTTTATTGCGCTGCATATAAACTGTCAACCCCCCGTGGGAAAGTTAATTAAAATGGCCAATGCATTGTACTACCAATCATCTGAGGAGTGCTCAGTGGACTCTGATCTATGGCCTCCTGAACATAATTCAGGTTATACAGGTGTGGGCAAATACAGACAGTGGGACTTGTAAGATGGTTTTAGTCAAAGGTTCTTCACACATTAAATTACAAATATTATTTGCTGTAAAGACAAAAATATCTGAGGTCTAGTCCAATACCATGCCAAAGAACAAGACTCAGCTAATGAAACTGTGCCTTACATTAAATACTAATCCTTTTGCTTTCCTTTCTCTTTCCCTGTATCTAACTATTTTTCAAGTTTCCAGGCCCACTTGCTTGAGGTTAAAAGGGCTCAATTTCATTCTGTTTTTTCTTCCTGTACCTTTCCATCATCTTAATGGATTTTCTTTTTATTTTCTTTCCATTGCTGGCATTTCCTTAGCTGGTTGTTGGCTAAAGTGAACTCTTAAGAACAGTTTTTACTGCTCATATCCACTCACACTGGCTGCAAATCCCACTTTAGGTGAGCGTGTTCTGCCTCCCTACACTTCCTCATCAGCTTATTTGGGAGCAGCGTCCTCTCCATCCCAAGCTGGTTTGCAGCTAATCAGCTGCCACACTTCTATGGCTGATAAAGTGATTCCTATGGGTATTTAATTTGAAAAGCATAGTGGTTTTCCTTCACTGTGACACACAAGTAGAGGAGATACTGTGTGAATGCAAGATGATACTGTATATTCCTCATTTTGTAAGGAAATCCTCTGTGCATGATCCACTCATCCAGGTGCTGCTCACAGGACACTGAGTTTTATTTACCTGGATTTATTATAAAGTTCTTACCCCAGGCTGTGGGGAGCAGCACACACCTCAAAACCTGAGAGCACTAAAGTTCAGTACTACAGTACATGATCTTACCTGCCTTCCTCCTAAAAAACGCTGTTTTTCCTTTAAATAACCCTCCTGTTATAAAGTAATGATGGAAACCGCAGTCTCTTCATGAGCAGCTACTGCCTCGGTCCTGCTTTGTGCTGCATCCTGGTGCAGTGACTTCCTTTCTGCAGGGGGGATCTGGGAAAGCTACAACTGTGCTCTATCTGTTTATTTATAGGATCAAGATTAATGTACTGTGGATTAAAAGCATGTTTATTTATAGGATTGTGACTAATGTAGTGTGCGCATTCTACATCAGCAAACATTAATGAATATTCCTCTGCGTGAGGCTGAAAAAGCGACTGGTCTGTTGTGTTGTTCCCACATGAGGAAGCTGGCGCGAGGTGATGCTGACTCTGTCACAGGACCTCATGTACCATACCCATTACGGGGGCCAGAAGCCAATGTTTCCATAGTGAATAATGACTTGGGGTACTGAAATTTTTATTGAGATTAGCCAGGGGTGACATTAAAGCTGTGGGATGGTACTGATAGTACAGAATCCATTTTTTTCAGGTAGTACCCTTCAGATTTGAGAATTGTTTAAGTGCTTGACAAATAATTGAGATCCTGAGTGTTTGGGGACTATGACAGCAATTATACCAGTCATTACAAAATGAGGTGTAAAACAATGAAAGTTCTGAAAGAAATCCCATTAGTGATGATAACAGCACCACCGCCAAGATGTAACCCAGTCACTCTACCTTAGCCCCGTCCTTGCTGTATTTGCCTGTGTGCAGCAGATGACCAGGATCCTCAGTGCTGTGTGTGCAGAGCCCAGAGGGAGAGCTAAGGCCAAGAAGTCACTACACTCTTTAGGCACAAAGATCCTACTGGTGGCTCCTCACCTCTGATGACCTTGAAGCTCTTGCCCAGGAGTGAGCATAACCTCTTTGGCAGGGTAAGGAATTGAAATATGAATTGCAAGAACCAGGTCAGGGTCGTGGTATTCTCATTTTTAATTATTCACTGCTTTTATTGTAACCTTTGCCTTTGATTTGCTTACTTTACCTCTACTAGTGCCTGCAGTGTATCTAAAACTTGATGCACTAAGATGTGTTTCCATAGGAAGTCCAGCATATGCAGAGGCTGCAGGCTAGGACTGTCTGCCCTCTACCTTGGGAAACACCTGTGAGGAGTGAAGAGACCATTCACCTCCTCCTTTGGAGGTTTGTGAAGTTTTCTCTCCAATCTTTCTATCTAGGTACAACTTATTTCATAAGTGTTCCTGAAACTCCTGTTCTTTGGCACATTTAGGATGACCTACCTATGAAAGACTCTCAAAAAAACGCAAAAAAATTCTCAAAAAAACAAAACAAATGCTCAATTGTATGCAATAAATAATGACAGTATAATAGTCAGAGAAAACAGATTATGATATGTATTTAAGCTATAGGCTTTTTGTGCAGGAGCTTTTCAGTCTATTGGAAGAGCAAATACAAGTGAGTTACCTCTTTGGGTCTGAATCCTGCCTGAAGAGGTTATATTTGTTGGTGCAAGACCCCTAGTTTAGGAAAAGGGGCAATGTTTGTCTTTTATGATCTTTGTGATACACTGTACTTCTCAATCTTTCCTGCAAATGGAGAACCAGCATCTTTTGGAGGATTTTTATTTTGGTGTAGCTGAGCCGGGCATGTCTTGTCACAGCTCTGGGTAATGCCACTGTTAGCTGAGGTAGACTATGCCTGCAGAGCTGGTCATGCCAAGCTTTACAGCATCTTAATTTTGCGCAGAAGTTTTGGCACTGAAGAAAAAAGAAATTACAGAATATCCAGAGAGCAAATGGGAAGTTGAATAAAACACGATAGAGCACAGTTGCATTATTCTACTTGCATCAGAGCTGGACAGCCGCGACGAGGCACAAAGGTCTCATCTGAAACGACGTCCCTCAGCTCAGCACCCCCTGTCATCGCTGTGCAATGCAAATGCCTGTGCAGGATTGGCACCTGAGGGCTTCCAGCCCCCAGGCGAGAGCTGCTGTCTTCTGTGGCTTTCTGTTACCCTGCCAACTCCCCTTGCAGCTTGCCAGCCACCCTACATGTTTAAATTCCTCAAGTAGTTTTGTGCGCAGTTCCTGCCAATTCATCTAAATTCAGGAGCACCTCTGCACACCTTCCCTGGCTGCTGCGGGCTGTCATGCAAGGCTCTGAGCCGCTACAAAGTGCAGTAATAGCATAAAATATGCTGACGATCCAGCCTCTGAACCACGTCGGCGCAGGTGATTAACAAGCTCTCATGGTAACGCTGTGCTGTGCTCGCTGGTCTGTCTGCACAATCAGAGCAGGGGAAAAAAAGGGCAGTAGGAGCTGGTTTTGAAAATACAGGAGAGGGACGTGTGCTCTATTTGACTTACTAAACTGACATATTTGTGCATCTAATATTGGCTGAGGGAACCCTGCCAGATCCTCTGGCGGAAAGCAAGAAGCATCTTTGGCCGTAGCTTGTACGTGACCTTGGGGTATCGTCTGCAGAGGTGTCTGGCTGGCAGATGCAGCCTGGGGTGGTGGATGCGTCCTTCATATCCCCTTTAGAGGAGGTTTTAAGCCATATGTTGCTCTGCTCTTCCTTGCTCCTTCCCAACTTGTTGCATCATTGCTAAATCTTCCCAAGTGTGAAATGGTGAAGGAGCCGGCTCTGCAGCTCCTTTTCCCGGTGTGACCTTGCTTGGGAACTTTGGGGTTTTAAAGGGAAGGGGTTGTGCTGGGAAATTAGTTGTGGTCCCTGGGACATTTCCCATGATTTGGGAAATAAGACAGAGAGCTTCCCGAAGGTGGCTAACCTGGCAAGAAGAAAAGCTACCAGCCAGGGAGTTGCTTTGGAGCCCTAAAAGAGCTCCTTCCTGAGGTTCTGTATAACGTCACCATGCTTCGTTATTCCCCATTAATATTTCATCAAGCAGAAGAAGAAAGTTTCCCTTTGAAGTCTTATGCTAGTAAATCAGCTTCTTATTCTAGAATTAAAATAGTGACAGTTTTGCTTGGGGGGAAAGGGAGGCAGGCAGCCCAGCTATAAATACTGTATTGGAGCAGTTAATAAATTTAGGAATAAGCAAGTGCTACAAACTAGAAATTTACTTTCTGTGGCCCCTAAAGCTGAACCTGCAGCAGCTCTGATCTTGTTAGTTCATTCTTTCATCCTTTCTGAGCCTAATGCAAGCCCTTGAGGGAGCACTTCAGGGCTAGATGGTACCAAGTGCTAAGGTACCATAAAAAAGAACATTTTCAGGATGATGTGCTGGGCCAGCTGAGAACAGAGACAGAAACATACTGGTCTTAGATTTAACTTTTTCTATCAATTACTGTAATACAGAAAAATGTGTACATATATATCTTTATTGTGTAGTTACAGCTGGCCAGGCTAAAAGCTTGTCTGGGAAAAAAATCTCTTTCCTAGTGGACACTAAGGAAAGCACTTTGTCTGGTAAGTATAATAAAAACTGACCAGCACACAGTGTTGTAAAGATGAGAAGTGCTGTAAATGTGTCACTACCTGTTATGTGGTTTATATGAGAGATTTGTAGCCATCAAGACAAGCTGCCCATAGGGAGTACATTAGGAATTTGGGAAAGGGGATTGTACTTACAAGAGGATCGGACATACGGATCCCAGTGTAATCCTTCCTGTGAAGCGCTTTTTTGAAATCTCTGTTATCAGTAACAAGAAGGCACAATCTAAATACAGACCCATTTGGTCTGCAGGGTTATCTCTGTCGCCAGGATCAAAATGGGTCTCAGCATGACACTTCAGCTGTAATCACAGAGAGGGAGTTGAGAAACCCCTTCGTGCTCTGGTCAGTGCCAACACCGTTACTGAGGTTGGGCAAAAGTTTGACTCATTTACTTGAGCAGGCAGGAAAAAAAAATTAGAAGCCTTTAGTAAAACCTAGTTGTCCAAGCAGTGTTTTGCATTGAAATCTCTTCTGATGGGTTTTGCTGAAAAGAAAACTTCATGCTGATCAGCTGATGGCAAGTTTAATTTCATCTTGTTTTCCCTCAGGAGGCCTTGTCTGCCCCATTTCATTATCTCTCTGCAATTTGTTCATTTGGGAAGGACTTTTTTGTCGTTGCTTTTTTAACTATGTGTTTGCATAGCTACTGGCATAACCTTGAGTGGATCTGTCAATAACGACTAACTCATGGACTGCAAACGAAGACGTGTCCTGTGCAGGCATGGGAAAGCGCTCGGGTGTCTCTGACCTGATGCAGTTCCCTGCTGAGGCTCCTGCCCCTTTCCGCTGCCCCAGGGAGACCCCTGCTCTTTCCTCACTGGCCCCATCATCGTTCTGGGGAGAAAAAAACAACATAATTTTCCAGATTTCACATGTATCTTCAAAGGCCTCTGATGTTTAGAGCTAAAATCTTGGTCTGTTTTATCCCTGATTATATATGTCTGATGTTTTATCCGTAACAAAAATGAAGTGAACAAGGTAATCCTTTAAGTTAATAACTTAAGGAATCAATAATAATTCTAGATGCTGTGATTTTCTTTCTGCTTTTAAATTTGGCTTAGCAAGTTGTGTACCTTCAGCTTCTCTGCTAGAAAATGGCCAGAAGATCCCCTTTGAAGTGACGGGCTCTTTTATGGCTTTTTATCTGTTAATAGTGTTTATAATCTAATGGAGAACAACTTTCCAAATCTGTTTGAAATATTTCCAAGCTGCTTATCATGATGTAGCATTATAATCCAGCACTAATTCACATTAGCCAAGGGTTGGATTTCAATTAATAGCCACAATACTTAAGTTTATTTACTAAACTGTTGGCATTGGTGTGGCATTCATAAAGTCAGTGTACAGTTGCATAGCTTTCTTCTACAGTCCCTTTGTAACTTTGGACCAATTTTTAAAATTATGTACAAAAAAAGAGGTTTTTTTTTTAACTTTTGTAATTTTTTTTGTAAAGTTTTCAAATCCAGCGGACTGTGAAGAAAAATGAGGTACGTATTTCCCTGTTACCAAATCATCCTGTATTGCCTTTTCAAACCCTGACAGTAAGAAATAGCATGAAATCCCAGTCCCAGTACTGCCTTGCATGTTCATGGCCAGACTTGCCCTGGTAGGAACAAACCCAAGCTAGGGAAAAGTGACAATGTGCAGATCAGAAAGTATATTTCACAATGTGCCATCGGGTTGAGTTCAAAGCGGTTCCTTTTACCATTTCATCCTCTAAATTACTTGAACAGGATTCACTCATTCTCCTGGCATTTCTGTGCATATTGCACAAGTGCCCTGCAGTAAAAAACACAAATAAACATCAAAGTGGGGAAAATAATTTGACTTCTTCATCTTTTTGGATGTGTCCTTTTTTTATATATATCATTCCTGAAGTAGCCTATGGCTTATATTAAAGTGCAAGCATTTGAAATAAGGTGACAGGAGTTTATCTTCCTGGAAAAAGGAAACTTCTAAAGTGATGTGATCAGATCCTGAAGTCTGGGAAAAAAAAATAATTTAAGAATGAATGCCTCCCTTCAACAGAAATAGCCTCCTTCCTTCAACAGAAGAATCTTTCGCTAAAAAATGAAAATACAATAATTTATAATTTTTCTTCGTCTCTCTGCTATGGGGAGGGACCTTACCAGTTTTCCTGGGGAGCAGATGGATGGAGGAAACCAGAAGCACCTGTGGCTCTTCCATAGTTCTTGACCTCTTCATTTCTCTCTCCTCTCTCTGTCTCTCACACTTCAATTTTGGGTGGTATCTCTGTGTCCCATGAGTAGGTGATGCAGGACTGGGATAGTGTTCATTAGTTCATGGTCTGGCGGCTGACAATTGCAATAAGAGGAAAAAGATTTAATTTGAAGTGGGTGTTGCAAGCAGTATTTTTATGGAAACTGCTTCACACAGACTCAGATTTTTGTATGGGCCTTTTAAAAGAAATAATAAAGGAAAAGTGGAAAAACTTTTCCTGAGTGGATGTGAGGGTTTGGAGCAGTGCTGGGAGCAGGGGAGAGTGCTGCGGGGTTGTTCCAGCCTTGCCCCTCACTGGGCTCACACCAATTAAACCGCCTGCTCCTGGCGTTGCTATAAAAAGGGGTGGAGATGTGCAGGGGTGGTTATTGTGCATTTACAAGCTGCAGGAGAAATGGAGAGCATTAGGTACTGTGCTGCTGCACACTGGGGTGCCTAAACCAGCTATTGGGGAATTGCTGAGAAAAGGACTTTTTGGAAGCTTCCTCTGGGGTGAAGGAGCCACGTGCAGATGGTGATCAGCTGCTGAGGTTTTCTTCACGCACATTTGGTCTGTGTTTGCATTTCCCCGTCACCATTTAGTTCCATGAATTTCATTGCATTTCCTTTGTCTTTTAGGGTTGTGAGCGTGTGAGCAAGCCCGAGTGTCCTTTGGGACCTCCCTGTGTCCATTTCCCCGGTGCCTGCCCCACAGTGTGTGTTCTTGTTCACTGGAACTGTGCACATCTCACCTCTTGCTGCTGCTTGTCTGTCCTTACAACCCCATTTTGAAAGCCTTTAAAGCAGAATGCTGAGCCTGGGACTGGACCCGAGGTGTATTAGCACTTGAGCGGGGATGGGATATGGCACCCTGTCGCTCCCCAGCCCACCTGGGGACAATTTGGGCTGGCTGCAGCAGGGTGTAGAGCCTCCTGCTCCCCTGCAGACAGGGGATGGTGTTGGCGTGAACGCCGCTGCTTCAGCTTCTGCTCAGATCCCGTCACTTAACGGCCATCGCGTCTGTCTAATGCTGCTCAGGGCTGTGTGTTTGCTTGCCTATCACTTTTGACCATCAGGAAAATGACACCTCAAAAGCATGCAGCTCTCCCACAAGGGCACCTTGAGAAGCTGAGTGCCTTCGGGTGCTCTGTGAGCCATTGTGCGCCTCGCAATCCCGTTTTCACTTGCTTATCTGGTGCAGCAGTTTCGACTATGCCCTTCTTTTGCAGGGCGCAGACCTGGCCCCAGGCTTTGTATCTCTGCTGGCTCACACATTTCACCCCCTTCCATCCATGCACAGTTCCTGAGCAGAAACAGCGTTGATATTTTCTGGCTAGAGTAGCACAGAGTCATCTAACTCGAGGTGTTTCATTACTTGAATTGCACCGGGGAAATACAATGCTTCACGGCTTTGTGTCACTTGATCTAACTATCTCCTCCTGGGCCATGTAACATGCCCTATAGAAATGGTGCTGAATTTGTAGCCTACTAAAATTTTTCCTTGTTCTGCTGGGTCTTCCTCTCTCCCATTGCTCACCAGTTTGCGGCAGACAGCACATTTCTGCTCTGGTGAGTAGGATGGAGCCATTCCAGCAATGTTGAGTTACTGGCTTTGTCCTCCTCCTTCCCTCCGACCGTCCTACAAGACAGAGTAGAAAAGTACATGACTGCTTTCCACAAGCAACTACAAGTCGTTGAAATGTAACAACTCCAGTAAAGAATAGCTTGTGATACTCTGCTTTTCAGCTTAGCTTCTTTGCTTGTTTACTTACTAATTTTTTTAGCTTCAGTAACTTGCAATAGAATCTCGGTTATTAGCAAGAATTATCAGGATTTGACTGCTTGGCTTTCCAAAGCTCATTTGCCACATGCAAATATATATGTAAAGAACAAAAAGATCTTAACAAATGCGGGCAGCATAATATATGCTATATGGTCAGTCTAAAATCAGCACATATTTTCATGCAGACTCAAACAGATCAGGCCCAGGTTTGAGCAGGTGGTTGGGCCTTATAGGTCACTTCCACCCCAAATGGGATTAAAAGGATGAGGGATCCCTTCCAATCAGCATTTCCTCTCCTTCCCTCTCCAAGGAACGGAAGGAACGGAAGGATCATCTTTCTCCACCAGCACTCCCATGAACCCCGATGTCTCCCCCCTTTTATTTTTTTCCATTTGTTGCCTCATCTCCAAATCCTGGAAGTATTTTACTGTTTTCCACCCCTAACGTCTGTGAGGGAAATTGTCAGAGAGCATCATTTGTGGCACGTGCTGATTGACATGTCCCAAATGCCCAGTTCATTCTCTCTGCCCTGAGTCCACTACCCTGGTAAAAGGCACTAATTATGACTTGAGATCGACTTCTACTGGCATGAGCAGAGCTGAGAAGAGAGATTCATCTGGACTGAGTAAAGATGGAGCAGATCATACTCATCCTTTCCTGCGTGCTGCCAAAGGACGATGGCTCCTCTGTAAGAGTGGTTAGTGCCTATCCAGGAAGACTGCTCTTTGCAGAGTGGTGCTGGGGGCCGTTCTCACCCCTTCTGCCTTTAGCTCTGTAGCATCCTCCTTTTCTCTCCATAAATGTATCCTCTTGTGTACCCTTCATACATGATGTGTGGGATTACTGGTGCTCACAAGTACAGGGCTATGGGTTCTGCTGTCATCCACAGCCCACTTCAGTGTGGTCACCTTTCCACACTGTTTAGTTTTCATTTTATACCACTGGAAACCTGTTTTTTATGTGACCTTCTTTTTCCAAATACACTCCAGAAACAATAATTTCTGGCAATCCAGAAATCACCGTGAGTTTGTTAATCCTGATGCAAAGCGGAGTGCTGGTGCAATTCTGTTAGGAAAATTCTGAGAACTGCAAAGAATGGTTCAGATAAAATAGAAGAGTTATCTTTGTAGTGTTTTATGTTCCTCACAGCTTTGCATCCTATTTATAGCAATATATTTGGCAATGCAGATTAAATACATTCTCCTTGCAATATTCAGATTTGCAGCTGGAAAAAACAGAGTATCTGTGTCCATATGAAGCTGCACATTGAATTCTCAGATTGCATTTGTGTGGGGGTTTCTCGAACTTTCTTGGAGGAAAACCATTTTATGTTCCGATTGCCTTTGTGTATTTCAAAGATCCCATTTCTCTCTGACTCTGCAGTTCGACAAGAGAGACTTTCAACTCTCGTTTGATTGCTACTGCAGGGACTTTGAGACCATGTTTTCACATGTTTTTTGTTCTTCCCTCAGCTCCACTTGCCAACTAGGCACAGCAGCCCTGCTCCCAGCGGTGTTTGTAGCTGCGCTGTGGGCAAGTGAAGGCAGTTTGCCTCTGACTCAGGCTAACGTGGCTCTGGGAGCGAGGCCCTCCCTTTGCATCCAGTGTTGCTACAGCATTTTCTGCCTACTACAGCCACACTCCTTCTACTGCCTCTAATTCTGTCTGATAGGCAGGGGAACAGAGGTATGGGTGGGGGCGTGAGCTGTAAATTGGTGTAACGTCCCACAGACTATCACCCTGGGCTCACAGCACGTGTGAGGAGTGACAGGGATGTTCCTTACCCAACCACATATTTCTTTTAACTTCTGATTTGATTTGGCCTGAAAATGCACAAAGGGATTCATGGGCTTAAAGGGTGGGAGGGCAGTGTTGGACCACACTGCTGTTTTGTGCAGATTTGGGTGGCTTTGATAGCCAGAACCCAAATGCCTATCTCTAGGGGTTTGGGTTTTGGGGAGTTCAGAAAGAGCAAAGAGTAGAGATTTCATACCTTTGCCATCAAAAGCCAAAGGGTCTCATGGGCCTAAGTAATTCAGAAGTGTAGAAAAATTCCACCTTGAATCAGATCTAGATTTTTTTAAAGCTGTGAGTGTGCCATAAATAAATAAAAATTAAAACCTAGGGGAGATCAAAATGGATAGAGGCTGTGCCAGCACCTGTCAAACAGATCTGTGTGAAAAAGAAGCAGTCTTCTCTATCTTACATAAAATTCCTGCACAATTTCTGCTTTAATAATGATAAACCTTTTTACCCAAGAGATTTCTCAAGGCTGTGGTCTAGTTATCAGCTTCAGACTTCAGTGAGGTTCAAATCTGGTACTGGGGTCCTCATCCTAAACAACCAGACTGTTGTCAGCCATCATTCAAACCCCTGATTTCTCCCTTGACTTAAAAAAGTTTCCCCCTTCTCATTTCTTTTAGCACACTCTGCACATTTCCTCTCATTTTCTGGCTCTCCTGAGCTTTAAGAGTATTCTGGGAAATAATAAGAGAAAAGATAACGAGTTGATTTAGTGCTTAGCAAATATTGGAATGAGATTTGTGCATGTGATTAGAATTTATTTGTTCTCTTCTTGTATAGCAGAGGAGAATTTGATGTAATAGCTAAGAACATAGGTGGCAGAAGTTGCTGAAGAAGGCTTTTCAATGTTGACAGACCATGAATTTAAAATTAGCAACTGCAAGTCATAGTTAAAGAATCTTTTACAGGGTGGAGAGGGATTTCTTACCAGTGGAGATATAGCTGCTGTCAATAGGCACAAATCCATGGCATGCAGTTGCAAGGAATGTGAGGTGTGCCAGAAACATCTCAAGAAATGCAACGGGGAGAGATGTTTGGAAGAAAAGAAGAGATTATCCAGCATTTTAAAAATTTTCTCTCTTGTCTTGTTTGGCATCAGGCCCTCATTCAAGCCCCATTCTGTTTGGGCTGGGGAGCAGTGAGTGGTGGCAGTCCCGTAAAGCTGAGTTCTGGCTTGGGCCAATGATCTCTGCAGCATCTCCTGGACTCGTGAGTGTGTGAAATAGAGAAGCTGGAAAAGCTGAGCTGCTCTGATGTCTGAAGCGTGGTGTACAAGTGTTATTAGTATGTTGTGAAGGAAAGACCTCATTAGTCCATGATGAATGAAATGCAAAGGCACAGAAGAAAGGATTCGAGGGTAATGGGAATTGGAAATAGAATAAGAACACTGAGTATTTAGAAATGGAAGGAATCCCTGTTTGAACAGATAGTCTTGTAAGGAAGTGATATAAAAATAAACTTAAACTGCTTCCTAACATGACATTCCAGCAACATAAGGTTGGAATAAATCTTGAAATGGCTTATTGGAAAGAATGCAGAATAAAGCTTGATCAAATTGTTTGTATATAAAGGATGAAAGAACATGTAGGAATATTGAGTTATATTGAAGAAAAAGTATGTTACAGAAGGCAAACAGACATGTGGTTCCAGTTCAGCAAAGTCTGGAAATGATGCTTTCATCTCCAGCGCAGAGCCACAAAGATGATGGAGGGAGTGGAGCATCTCCCTTATGAGGAGCGGCTGAGGGAGCTGGGTCTCTTTAGCTTGGAGCAGAGGAGACTGTGGGGTGACCTCATTAATGTTTATAAATTTGTAAAGGGCAAGTGTCAGGAGGAAGGAGCCAGGCTCTTCTCTGTGATGTCCAATGACAGGACAAGGGGCAATGGGAACAATCTGGAACATAGGAGGTTCAACCTGAACATGAGGAAAAACTTTTTTACTGTAAGGGTTATGGAGCACTGGACCAGGCTGCCCAGAGAAGTTGTGGAGTCTCCTTCTCTGCAGACATTCAAAACCCGCCTGGACACGTTCCTGTGTGCCTGCTCTGGTGATTCTGATCTGGCTGGGGTTGGACTGGATGATCTTTCGAGGTCCCTTCCAACTCCTGATATTCTGTGATCTCTCTCACTGCTGAACTTGAGGGGACTTTGTAATGAGCTAGGAGGAAAGAAGATGCTGGATCAAACCTCGAGCCTGCTGGAAACTGGGGAATTGGATGGATCAGAGGGACTGGGAATGCCCAAGGGACGTGGGCACTGCTCACTGTCTTCAGTGGCGACAAAGCAGCTGTGGTTTATGTGCCAGCTCCAGCATTCTCTAGGGTTTGCTCCTGGGTGAGCAGTTAGTGATTTCCTAAGGGAGATGAGAGCAAGTAACATGTCACTGTCCTACAAGTTCCAATATTGAAACCATACCTAAATTTGCTTTCAAATGAGAACATTTAAAAAAGATTTAAAAATGTCTTGTTGATTCTTGGTTTTGATGGCAATGAGAGCAACAGAATCTGAGAAATTAATGAAACACTGTTGAAGCGAGATATTGTTAGCAAAGTACAGTGGTTTTTGTCAAGATTTATGTATGGTAGGGAAAAAACAAAAGAGAAAGTACAGTAAGGCAGATGAACTGTCAGACCTAAAAAGTCTCATCATTCTGGAAGCAGCGGAAAAAAGTCAATAGAAGACA
This sequence comes from Mesitornis unicolor, assembly GCF_000695765.1. Classification (NCBI taxonomy): domain Eukaryota; kingdom Metazoa; phylum Chordata; class Aves; order Mesitornithiformes; family Mesitornithidae; genus Mesitornis; species Mesitornis unicolor. The sequence continues at coordinate 151,293 of NW_010171083.1, read as the reverse complement.
ATTGACTTTAGATAAATTGTCAAAAAAATGTCAGCACCTGAGGTTCGGAGAAAGGCCCCTTGACAATGGAAACCTATGGTTTTCCTTGATAAAAGTCTGTTAAGATTATTAGTAATGCATTGATAGAAAGTTTATAGAGCAGCTTTGAAAATAAATGATGAAAGAAAAATGACAAAGAGCAGCTCTGCCAGAGTAGGAGCACTACTGTGCCATAGCAAAATGACCTCTGATAGGGAGTGAGGGGAAAAATGGAAAGCAAATAAATGAAATAATTTTCCTTGATTTCTACTTTTTTATGATAACAAATTCTACTATATGGAATGCAGAAGAAACTTCATATAAATGTATAATTCCTAAACCAGAGTTACCGTTACGAAAGTTGAATATACGAATGACTGCTCTGGTAACAATAGTGCTTGTTCCTTCAAAGACTCATTTTGTGATCTTTGCTTGTAACGGTGCCTGTTTATTTATTTGAATTGTCCATTTTCTTTTTTCCATGCGCTATAAAAAGAGTGAGAAGAAAAACAATTTTACAATATTTTGTTTCAATAAGCCTGGGGTGCAGCAACACACTACTGAAATCCAGCCTCAGCGCACAGAAATCTTGGGCAGCCCAGGTTTGTGAGGTTGTGAGTGGGGATACATGGCAAATCAGAGTCCTCTTTAAACCCTTCAGAAAGGGTTCAAAAAACTCTTCAGTTGTGGGAAAATGCCCTTCATGGCATTCACTGCTCCTGCCATGCAGTGCTGAAAGCAAGATGTTGAAGTTGTTAAAATGCTCTGGAGGTTTCTGAGGATGCTGAGACGTACGATGGGCTGAGGGAGGAAGGGTTGACACAACTGTCTGTCTGAAAAAGAAAGCCAAAAATTCTGGAATGGGTATGAGCGCTCTTATCCCAGTGCCTGAGCTTTGACAGCAGCAGGAAAGCTTCTTGTAGACAGGTTATTCTTAGCCAAAATTTTCTTATGCCTTCCTCTAAAATAGCAATTCTCACAGAAATGAGACGCTAACCTGAGTGGACTGCCTGTGTCCGTCAATGTGCTGATCCCCAAGATCCACGTTTACTTCAGTTCAAATTCCTTGAAGCTGATCAAGTGGGATGTGGGGTTTGGGCTGCATCTGTTTGAAGGAGATCTGCATGCGGAGTAAAATACGATGGTTGAAGGGCTCTATCTTGATATGATTTATTTAACTCATGAAAAATGTAAGAAGACTGAATTATGTTGGCACCATCTATCATACTGCTGAGTGAAAAATTAAGATATATTAGTGGAATTTAAGTGACTAGTTTCTTACTGAATTTGCATTATGATTAGCCCAGCTGTCTCTGCAGTGCACTCTGCCATGAGCACGAACAAGAAAGCAGCAGCCAAGTTGTCCAAGGGCTTTAGGAACTCCAAACTGCACTAACATGTGCACAGGTGTCATGTCACAACTGCATTTTGATGCTATCAAACCTGAGAGCGTGGCAGGAAAAACATAAGAGGGAGGGTTTGTGGTAGGGAGGAGACTGTATGTGAGACTTGAAGGGTTTTGTTCTAGTCTGAGGAACAAAGGTGAGACAAATTGCAGGATGAAAGGAAATTTAAAGTGTGTTCTCTGAAATACTGTAATTTGTCAGTAACAGCAGAAGAGGAGAGAAAATTTCAGTA
>NW_010171083.1:122404-149606 GCF_000695765.1 Mesitornis unicolor | reverse complement strand
AGGAAGAATTCCTAAGAAACCATCAAGAGTCCTGTTCATGCAAAGGTATTTTCTTATTAATAAAAATCAGGGAAGAAAAACAAGCAAGTTAATAAACACTGTATTTAAGGTTGTTTTCTAATCCTAATTTTCAGTTACGTATTTTTATTATTTTTTCTAAATACTTTCAAGTCCATCTCCCAAAGGACAACCATCTTGAACAAAAATAATTTGAATTGATACTAATTATGTTCTATAATTTTTCAATCTATATTTTTCTACTCAAATTTTCATGAGACACCTTTTAATTCTCAATTCAAGTCTGCAAAACCAAACCAAATTTGTAATTTAGTAGCGCAGTTTATTAGCTTTACAGACCCTACTTTTGATGTCCCAGCTTGTGCCATGTTTGGCTTGGTGGTTGCAATTTCAGGTTTCTGCGAATGGTAAAACAGTGCCTAAATGATGTAATTCCTGTTAAAAATTCCTGTTAAAGCATGGCTGGATGGTGCTATGCTTCCTCTCCCCAGGCTTTTCACCTGGTGCTCGCCGCATGCGCACAGCATCAAGGCCAGATTTTAAAGGAGTTCTTGAAAATGTCATGCAAGATGCAATAGCACAAATTATCCATTCAAAGGTTATGGATAGAAAAGAGCTGTCCGAGGGAAAACTACATCATGTTTGAAATCTAGACTGACTAAGTGGCTTAAGAGGGCAAAATTTAATTAAATGCCTGGAGCCAGCCTGAACTGTCGGGAATAAATCTAAATTAAATATGATTACAAAGTGATCTAATAGAATGAGATAAGTTATACATAAATTAGACATAGCTTGCTCGACAGAAACAAATCAACAGCAAGTCCTTGGGTGTATATCAGTCCTAGTACATTTTTATGACACAGATCAAAATAGGATGAGAATTCCTGACTGTATGGCAGAAAGGAGCCTATAAACATGATTGACAAATCTGCCAACAAACGTTGAGTCTGTGCAGGGCAGAGATGGATCATGCAGTGGTTTCTGTATAACGTACACTCAGTTGCTAAGAAGTCATAAATTATTACAAAAAGGCTGAGTTGCTGCTCTGGTTCTTTTAATAGTGGAAAGGGTGGTAGATTGAAGTGGAGAACACTTGATACAGAAATGAGATGCCATTCCCGAAGCACACTTAATGGTTTTGCCTACTTTCTGCCAGGGACACATGGCTTGCGACCATAACGATAAACTGGGGAAATTGTGTACTAAATTGGAATACTCTTCGTGTCTAAGCCAGGTCACAATTAACAGAATATTTCAAGGATGTGATCGCTGATAAAAACATTTTCCAGCATGTTTTCGTGTTACAAAAAGCAAACTGTAATTAACTTGTAGCCACTGCTTGAGTAGAGCCAATAAATAAATTAAGATGAGGTTGGCCACTTAGCGAATTGTATCAGCAGAAAAAGAAACAAATTCAAAAGGCACCTCTTCGATGACAAACATCAGTGTTATTGCAGCTGGCAAGAGCCAGCTCTTCCTCAATTAAAACAGCTTCAAAGAGAATTCCAAGGCTTCTGATGTGAGAGAGAGAACCTTAGAAAAAGGAAATGTGTACAAATACAGTGATTCTTGCTGTTCAGCATAGTGCCCTTTGAATATTTGTGCATTAATTATTATTGCTCTTATCACAGTGACACATGCTAGGTTTGGGGAGAGAAGCGTGTAAAGAGCAGACCCAAGGGAGAAAGGGCCAATGAAATAAATCTTTGACATTTGATTGAATCGCTGATTTTTTTAAAATGGAAAATAAGAATAGAGCAAGTGGCAGGAGTGTCGTGGGGCAGGTGAGACTGCCCGTGGAAACGCAACAGTACGATTCTGGATGGCAAAACAGCGAAGTTTGGTGACAGCAGTCCACTCCCTCATGAAGAGATGCCAGGATCAAACAATACGCAGCAGTTTTGCTGAACTCCTCTTGGTAGGCTTTGAAGGCAGCCCAGAGGCAGGGTAGCCTGGAGCACTGTGTGCTCTGAAATGGTCCTTTGATGTCAGGAGCTGGGCATGTTGCAGGGATGCAAGCTTTCTCTTTGGTGGTACCATGTGTTGTGCAGTGGAAAAGAGGATCTTGGTCTCTATTTGCAAAGAGAAACTAAAAGTCTTTCTGAGAAAAGGATGACATCTGCTTCAAAGATAGAAGGAAAAAATATCCCCCTTTTCTGGTCTGGAAGTGTCATGTTGCTTGTGGGAATCCATACTGTGGTCCTTGGGACAGCATAGAAGTGCTTGTCACGTTCTTGCCTCCCCAGATAGCCACATTTGGGTAATTTTCTCAACCTGAGCTGAGATATTCAGCAATTCACAGCAGTGAACTGGAATGATGATGGGGAGAGCTAGACCTCATGTTTATCTCTAAATTCAGAGTAGGAGAGGTCGGATTTCTTGTGAAATCATGATTCTAGCAGCCTGCATTTCATTAATTGGTTACAGAACCTATTGCAGACTGATGATTAGCAAAATAAGACTGTCAAGTCTCTTCCACGCTGCCTCTTACTTTTGGGTAAAATCAGAGTGTTGCCTTTTTATTTTCTAGTCCTTATCTTCCTTTTTTAGTACAGTGTGAACTGATGCTGGCATGGAAAAACATGACAGTTCCCTGATTCAGCAGTCACAGGTTTAAGAATGAATAGGGCTTCTGTGGGAAATTTATTAGGCTTAGAAATAGAATTACAATGTTGTGGATAAAATATAGAGGAACATAACCTTGCACAGAGTAAATGAAGCGGTCTTCTTCCCAGTCTTCTGCCTACTTTCCAAAGTTGACTCTGCACAATCTCAAACAACTATTTCCTGGCCATTCTTTTAATTATTATTACTCTTACTTAAGACCTTTCTCCAGTTTGCTCTGCCCCTGCCTCTCCCATGTCCTCAGCAACTGGGTGTGCTTGTGGCAATGTCACAGAAATAACATCTGTCGCTGTGCTAGAGGCAAGTAAGAGATGGGCATATTTATAAAAATTGTAACTCGGTGTCCTCTGCAGGAGGAGGGGAGGGGATCCAGGGGAGCTGGACAGTCAGCAACTGCTGTATCGTTTCCCATCCCTGGCCAGTATGGGACCAGCTGAAAAAGCTTCACAAATCACACCCCTATAACATTAAGCATTTTGTAGCTTCAGGACCCGAATTTGTCCAGTAAATGTGTCTTGATTTGTACTTTCCTTGCACAGCTCCTCTTATTCTTTATTGAAACACTGGGCTCAGTCCTGAGTCAGTCAGTGCTGCTTTGCTGGGAGGTTACACTCAAGCCAGGTGGCTGAGCATGATGGTGGGATGTCCTGTAGGAGACGTGGATGGAGGCACCTCTCTGCACCCATGGGACCTGCAGGGCTGGCCCCAGGCAGTGTTCACCAATGTCCATGCTTCAGAGGTGCAACCACTTCGTCAGATGTAATCCTGTTCTCTCTCACCTGCAAATTATGAAGCCAAGCTGAGCAAATACTCTCTAAGAGCTCATTTATTTGACAAATGCAGCCTTTTTCTCTGTATGAGTGTCCCTAAGTCAGCTGCAATTTGAGTTTACGCTGTGGTTGGTTGGTTGATGTGTAAAATTTGAAATTGGAGCTGTGGTTTGGTGATTGCTGGCAGAAGCCCAGCCTCGCCTCTCAGCTGCACCAGTTCATTTCCTACCATGGGGCTGCTGATTTAGAGCTTGCTTTAGGAGCTTGGCGAGTGCATTTTCAGGAATATTTGATTAAATCTCAGTTATACGAACACCTGAGGAGAGGAAGTACAGAACTGGCACTAATGCAACCCATATGAACTCATTCAAACAAATATTTGCTGAGCCACTACAGGGACATTTTTATTGCTTTTGTATTGGAATCCCTTAGCTAAGACAGCCTTATTTGTTAAAGATATCCATACATGAAAAGTGCAGTACAAATACTCTGGGTCAGACTTACAGCTGACTCTGCTGCCCTGTTTCATCTGGGGATTTATTTGTCCTTCTGTACTAAGGTAGAGGGCAGTTGTCCTGGTCTAAATGCAGCAAAACACATTCATAGATGAGATGTAAAATGAATTTACTTACAGGGCATTAGCCATTCTCACCATTTCTGTCACTGGTGAAGTTAACTATCCCTAATTCAAACCCAGAGAAAAGCCAGGATAAGTAATTGTTTCTTGTTGGCATCTTAATTCTGAGGCTCAGCTCAATCTATTTGGTTGCTTGTCTCATGGATCTAATAATTACTTTATTTTATATTCCTACCCTACTCTGTAATCGTTCTGTAGTTTCATTAAAGAGAGCAGGATATCAAGGTAAATCAATCAGCCTTTCCTCTTCATCATGGGGCATCTTTCCGCTGCGGAGGCTGCAGGTCTTTGTCACTTGCTACACTTTGGCATCCCTTAACTCCTGGTTTCACTACATTGTGGGTTACCACTGAACTGTCAGCCCATGAGCTCTCTTGTCTTGGGTGCAGAAGAAGCTGTAGCTGCTGCCACCCATCAAAATAACTTTATTGTGCTCTGGTAGTGCCTCTGACCCTTCATAAACCAAAGGGGACAGGCAGAGCCTGGCGTGCCCTGCTCTTACTGGGGCTGGAGGTGAGGATGCTCGGTCTCTGCCTTTGCTCATCTCTGGGGCAGGCAGGCATGGTTGTTGCTCACACGGGCTGTGGCCACTGGCGCCGCTCAACACTGGCCAATGCTTGGCAGCAACTCTGGGTTTTGGGCTTGATTTCCATTTTTATTACTGCTGCACTTAAAAAAAAAAGCAACCTGAAAAAGTTAGTTATATCTGTGTTCACATTCGCATCTCCATTGTTAGCCGTGACCTAACATGCCTTATTTTGCTGTTGCAGCACCCAAGTGAAATTGCATTTCTTAATAAGGCAACTCGGCTACGCAGAATTTGGAAAATGCTCTACAGAAATGTAATAACTGCTTGTACACCTGTCAAAGTGGAAAGTAAGTTTGGTTGTTGCTTCGAGCACAATTTTTGCTGCTTCTATGCCATATTAGACTCAGATTTAATATTAAATAAATCAAAATTCATGAAAAAGGCTGCTTCTTTTTATAGCATTAAATAGATTTTGAATACTGCACTGAACTGACAAAAATGGCACTAAAGGCAATGATTGCACAGACCTTTAGACCGCATTTGAAAAGGATTTGAAAACATTCAAAGGTTGATTTTCAAATATATAAATATTTTCTTACCCTTTCCTGCCCCACTTTCCCTCTTCCCCCCCAAGAAAATAATGAATGTAATTTCAAATATCCTGGGAAAGTCTTGGCATAAATATATGTTAATTTTAAACCTTTTTAAGAATATATTGTAAAATACTTTCCTTTAAGTATCTTTCAACATCTTTGTTTACTTCTCTTGCTTGCACAGTTTGCAGAAGTGCAAAAATATAATCCTTCTTGACCCATTAATGCCCTTTTCCATTTATCAAACATTGATTTTTGTGTGTTTCTACTAGAGTTTGAGATTAACAGAACTGTGCTGATAATTAAAATACAAATGATCATATCAGTAACTTTTTCATATGCAGATCACTTCATATAAACATCTAGATAGCTATCTGTAGCTGTCACGTATCGTGTATTTACACATAAAAATGGAAGGAAACTTGCTTAATTCAATTAAATATTTTGTTTTGTTTTGTTTTGTTTTGTTAGTAAAGAAAAAAATCACCATTAAAAAATATGTATTTATCAGTGGGATGAAACGCTTGAGGCCATTCCATCTATGAAGCAGATGAGACAGAGGAGCTGTGACCAGATCTGGGGGCGCGCTTAGTGAAAACCCACCTCTCCTCTGCCTGGAGAGACCTTGTTCATCCTGGGATGCATCTCCTGGCCTCAAAGAGAGATTGGTTGGTGCTGGGCTCTGATGGTGCTGTCACTTCATGGTGTTTTTGCTTCCTGCAGAGCAGAAAAATCTTTTACCTTTCCTGCATGAAGATTTGTACCTGCCTTGCTGCCTCCCAGCTCTCAGCAACATGAGGGACTCTGCCCTGGCCAGGCACAATAACTTCTGCTTGTTTCTAAGGCAACCATCACCCACACATCCAGGCAGACACGTTTTAGGAGGCAGAAAGAAATGAGACCCACACCCAAACTCATCCTGCTTTTCCAGATCTGGGTAATGGAAAATCACCCATGGTGCATGCACACATCTCTGCCACCTGAGCATCTTCAGGAGAGCACTGCACATATGTGTAATGGTGTCCTGAAGATGCTCAGGGATAGAGCTGAAAGTATATATACTGAAAATAGACATTATCAGTTAGAAAACAAACCGAAAGGAAGATTTTTTTTTATATGTAGACAGACAGATTGTCACCGTCCACTAAGCTGCTCGTAGCAAGTCAGTATGAACAGAGAGCATCATCCTCTCTGTAATGAGGAAAAAACCATAACGGGCATGGGGGTCTGGGGCTGAATTATGTTGCTTGATTCTGCTTTTTACAAGAAACTGCAAATCTGAGTGCTAATATCGAGCATTGGCTCAGCCTGTGTTTACAGACACATGCTTGCACGCAGTCTGTATGGGGTGTGCACGTCATGTCAAAGGTAGTTACACCGTCAAGGGCTGTATGAGATTATGAACTCTGAGATTATCAATTTGGAGATTATGAACTTGGATATTAGTAGGTTGAAACTTTTAAGAAATAATACTTAAAGAATGGCTCTCACGCTTGGAGAGGAGCCAGTTTTGGCTGAATTTAGGCCAAAGAGATGTTTTTCATAGGTGAGTTACTTGAAGCCTGTTGTTAAGCAAGAGAATAATTTCTTGGTACCTGTGCTGTTATCCAGAGATGCAGCAGAGGCACGAACCACAGAGAGGTGCAGATGGCATTGCTTTGCCCGATTCCTGCTTTGGAGATTTGAGATGTGAGCCAAGTTGGGAATAATATTCACTCTGCTTTGGCCATTGTCTGTATTGAGAAGCATTTAGTTTTTGTATGTAAAAGCTTAAATGACTCCATGGCTCTATTAAAAATGAAAGAAAAATAAGTTGGTTTAACAAACCAATTGGTGCTCAAAATAGGCTACTTAAGGGATGGGTGAGCAGGAGCCTGGCTGCTCAGACACAGCCACCGCCCAAAACCATGGTGGCTTCAGTGAAACTGTCGTGGTTTAGGCCCAGTGTGCAACTGAGCGCCATGATGGCCAAAAGAGAAGGCTAGACAAAATAAGGACTGGGAGGGCTTTTCACCACTTAAGTGGTCACGGGCAAAAGAGAGACTCATCATAGGGAGCAAAAAGTTAAAAATAAATTAATTTGTTACCAACAACATCAGAGTAGAACAGTGAGAGATACAACCAGATCTTAAAGCCTAACACCTTCCCCCTACCCCTTTCTTCTTCCCAGGCTCAGCTTTGTTTCCTGTTTCTTCACCTGCCCCTCCTTTGCTCAGAGGTGCAGGGGGGATGGGAATGCGGGTTGCAGTCAGTTCAACCCATGTGGTCTCTGCCGCTCCTTCCTCTTCAGGGGTACGGGAGGACTCCTGCCAGCCTCTCTCTGCTTCCATGTGGTGCCCTTCCCACAGGAGAAAAGTCCACAAAAGTTCAATATGGGTCTGCCCACAGCTGCAGTTTCCCTCATGCACAAAACTGCTTCAGCCCAAATCCACACACTGCCCGGAGTCACAGCTTCTTCAGGGGCAGCCACCTGCTCATGTGGATCTGTGCCACTGGTGAACTTCCACGGGTTGCAGGCAGTCGACCTGTGCTCTTGCCATGGCTTGCAGAGTGAACCTCGGCTCTGTGTCCTTCTCCTCCCCACTCCTTTCTTCCTTCAATCAACCTTAGTGCTTTTTAAAGTTGTTCTCCTTAGGCCCCACTCCTTTCTCTGCTCCAGGTACCTTTTAATGGTTCTGAAGAGTTCTCAGCTCTCTTTCAGGCTGGAGCTGCAGCGGGGCTTAACCTTAAGTTAGGGCAGGGCTGGGGCTGCGCCACCCACACCCGGGGCCACGCTGGTTGCTGCTGGTTCAAGGGAGAGGGGGAGACATTGGAGCTGGGGGAGCTTTTCAGGTAGCTTCTTACAGGGCTATCTCCATAGCCCTTCCCCCACTACCAAAACCAAAACCAAAATCCCCTCACAGAAAAGCCCAGTACAGGAGCTCATGGCCAAGGGCGAGCATGCGATGGGCTGCTCACTTGAAGGGACAACGGTGATGCTGTCAGGGCTGGTGGGCTTGCCCCACACTGGGCTGTGCACACCCGTGGGCAAGGTCACCAGGGCTGCAACCCTGCATTGATTGCACTGCTGTACCTTGAATAAAGGTCAAAGAAAAAGTTTTGTACCATATGAAGTAAGTATTGATTTCCTGAAGGCAACTGGGAATTGCACTATGGCTACACTTTATTTTACTGAGGTAGTGGGTTTTTTTGTGGGTTTTTTTGGTTTGTCTGTTTTTTTTTCCCTTAAAGGGCCATGATGCTTCTTTCAGCAAGCTCTCTGTAGTCCTTAGTGGTTAGCTTTCCAGTTTTGTGAGTGACTGAAATGAGAGTGTGATTTTATGATTTTAATGTTCCCTGTTGCACCACCCACCAGTTCTGTGTCTATAAGATTTTAATGAACTTTAGTGATACAATAAAAAAAACCCCACCTCTAAGTGTAATAGTGCAGTGATAATAGAAAGGGAGTAACTCAAAGCAACTTGGAGCACTCCTGTTGTTAATGCACTTTGTACAAGGTCTTGTCTTTCAGTAATTCAGACAGCAAAGTTGCAAGATTCATTTAATTCATTTTGGTAACTCAAAGTCAAGTATTACAGGACTGCGCGTGCAAACCTCTCTGTACAGGGATAACGTTGGCTTTCACATGCCACACTTGTGTACACTGACATAATAGATATGTATGTCAATAAGCAAATATCTGGCTGAGATCAAATGACTGTGATTGAGCTCTTGCAGAAAATGCTAGGGTAAACAGTATGTCTTGACAAAGACAGGAGAGGCACCCGAAGCGCACACAATGATATAAATTAAGAGCTGTAGAGCCCTGACCCACCCCCTTCACCCCCAAACTTCTAACAGAGATGCTTCTGCTTCATAACTCCAGCTTAGCAGAGCACAAATTCTGACAACTTCTTTTTCAGCGCATGGTTTATTCAGCAGTCCAAGGCGACTACAAAGTTATTGCACGCTCTCAAACACTTCTTGCAGATAAGGTTTTGTCCTTACTGAAATTTAACACTTAATACAGCCGTGCCTTGAAATTTCTGGTCCTGTTACAAAACCATCACAGTTGTCCTTTTGCTATGTCCATTCTGTAAAGAGGATGATGATTTATAATTTATTTTTTGCAACAGAATTACTCACTTACTGTGAGTGGGGACTACAATTTTGCAAGGCTGATTTAACTTGTTTTCTTGTTTCAAGGACAGATATAATCCTGTATTTACAAAGTAATTACATGGTCCTTCATGTATAATACTTATTCTGTTTGGGGAAGCTATTCATCATATAATTAAATGAATGATTACCCTTTGTGACTTCTACTAACACGTAAAGAGTCCTCCAGATTTGTGCACTACGAAATACAGCTTTACCCAAATTTCAGAAACTGGTTGAAGCGCACAACAGTTTTGCTACATTACAATTATGTATTCTTTCCATTGCTTTTCTTTGAAATTAATTTAGGGGCAAGCTAGACTTTGGGCTTTTTTTTTGTTAACTGGTATGCTGAGAAGGGTTATATCTGAAACCAAGGATTAGAAAAGAGTAATTTTGCAATCTCCTAAGGTGCCCACGTCACTCATGTCTGTCCTGTAACGCCCAATGCCTTTGCAAACTGTTTAGAGCATTCAAAATAATGATAACGATTTTTCGTTCATTTACTAAAAGAGAGAGAAAATGGAGGGGAGAAACTGAAGTGACCTTTTGTGGTAAGCAGAAATGTGCCAATATTGAAACACAATTATCTGAAGTGCCTGTGGGTACCAGCTTCCTGTTGATAACCTGTGGTGCTAATTACCTGCAAGAATTCAGGGCAGATATTTGTGACTTGAATTAATTGGCTCTCGGGAAAGACAGCACTTGCAGAGGCTATGAGAGAAAGCAGTACAGAGCAGCAAGATGGAAAAGATGCCAGGGTGATGATTTGGGGCCTTTCGGTTCTGGTTTCCGCGGTTGCACTATAGAGGCACAGCCGTGCCACAGCCCAAGTGCCTCAGCCGGTCGGTGAGATTCAGTGTTTTATCACACTCCTTTAACCTTCCCAGTCATTAGAAATGTGGTTTGGTAGCTTTTCCACCTCTTCGTCCCTCTATAGCCTTGCAGACCTGTGGGGCAGAAGCAAGGTGGCCAGTTAATCAAAATACAATGTACTGAAAAGGTCAAAATAGTAGAGCAGACTCAATATATTTTTCAGGGATGGGAGGCATTAATATTCTGAGTCTTCATGGACCACAGCATAATGTCAAGGACTGCAACATCTGAGCAGAAAATAGGAAAAAGGCAATAGATTCCCTTGACAAAGATTTTAATTAGAATGAATAATGATACAAAACTAACTAGTGGGTTTTTCGCATGTCTCATTTTGGAAGATACATGGAGTTCTGTTAAGTGGCTCAGAGGATACTTTGTTTTGGAAAAAAAAACCCAAATGATTTGCACAGAGCATAAAATCAGCAACTTTGCTTCTGGAGGAAAAAAAGAGCTAAAATGCCCATTGATTTTAGCAGAGGTAGGGCAACATCACTTCTGTGGCACAAGGTGCCCAGGGCAGTTCTGTGCCTAAGCCTTCCCTGCTCATCTTCTATAGCTGAGCTAATTTTCGCATATCCTGGTGAAGAAGTAAATTGGCATTACATTTTAAAAGAGATTAAGTAGGATCAGGTTTTTCAAAGAGCTCGGTGCCTACCAGGGTGTTAAAAAGCCAGCAAACTTTTGTGAGGGCTTGAATCCTGCTGCCTCTGAGCATCTGGCCATGGAGAGCCCCAGAAGATGCTGCATAATCCAGGGAAATTTTGCACAGCTAATCCTTACTGCCATGACGAAAAAGCGGCTTGGTTGCTTCCACGCAGCCACTGAGCCACTGAGGATGTGCTTTAAGCTTCAGAAATGCTCTACTACCCACAGCCCAGCCCCTGTGAGCACAGCCAATATCTATACCCAGTGACAGCAACACGGTGACACATACTCAGGTACCTCCGTCTGCTTGGTTAATGCAACCTGACCATGTCCTGAGTGCGATTGTCAAGGCCAGGACTGGGCTGAGGGTGTGCTGAAGCAGTCTTTCTGACCTGTGACTCTTATGAAAAGGTGTATTTTGGCTCCTGCTCCCCCGCTGAGGCCTCTCTTCCCTTGCAAGGGCACAGCTGGGTGAGCAGAGCTCGGGCAGGTGGATTGACCTTTTCTTTTGCCCTGGTGACAGATGCTCCTTGCAGACATGTCAAAACGTGTCATTTCAACTCCCTGTCTCCTTTTCAGGGTGTCTTTTTATTGATTAGCCCAGGCAGGTAAATCTGAGCCTAAAGTAATTACCTTCTCTTTGTTTCGCAAGGTCCCTGGGCCCAATATATTTTAATGACTTTCCTCCCCTTTAATAGATATCAAATGACTCCTCATGATGTCCATCATTTCTCCTCAGTGACACTGGTGGCTGGCTACAGCTGGTTCAGATGATTCTGGGCAAACAGGCCTTTTAAAGATAATTAACATTCAAAAAGGTCAGTTATCCTTGCAGGTCTGCATGCTGATGTTCAGCTGTGAGTAAGAGAGTTTACCCTTTATGATAAACACTGAATTGAAAACCCTAAGCACAGCCAAATCCATTTGTAATAATCCCACATAGGTATGGCTTTCGCTGCACAGCATATGAATATTGAGCTTTTATTTTTTTGTCTCCATTTCTTCTCTTAGCAAAGTGCTCACCTACATCAATTCCTGCAAAATGTTTACAAATATCAACTTCTCCTGCTGCCTCCTGCCTGCCTACCCCAGAACTCACCTCCTTCCTGCAATATTTGCATTTCTTTGTCCCTTGACAGCATTAATGAACATTTAATTAGGGCTTTTGGAGCCCTCACATATGAATCTACTCCCTTGTTCTTCTTGGCCTACCTCCACACTCCTTTCTCGATGAAGAGCGCTCCCTCCTGCTTTGCTCATTTGTCAGCCCTGGCTTGGCTCCTTCCAGCTGTGATTTATAGGGAGCATGTACCCAGAGGAAATGGCTTTGAAGGTCAGATGGGAAGAGTCATTGCAGCTTGTCAGGATAAGCAATAGTTAATGCAGTACTTTCACATGCTTTCTTGGGTGTATCTATATGTAGACGTGTGTATACGTACATATAAACACACATATACATGTGTATGTATATGGATATGTAGGCATGAAAGCAAGCACTAGTGTGTAAGACGCATGGATCCTTGCCTGAACTGGAGCTGTTGTGAGGGAAATTGTGTGTGTTCTTGTGACAGAGTTGCTTTACCAGAATGTGTTTAAGGAATTGCAAGGCCTGAAGATGATGATTAGATGGTCGTTTTGCAGATATTGTCTTTCTATTTTGGCTGAAGAAAATGTCTTGGCCTTTTTTAATGCATTTCTAAATGAGATTGAGGCAGATACAGATTTACCCCAAATTGCTGAGGTGAAAGAGTCCCAAGGGTGACTGTATGGACAAAGCAGCTTTCCCAGAGAATGACTGCTTATACAGCTATACATCTGACCCAAATAAAAGTGCCCATTAGAAACTACAAATTGAAGCACTTTCAGCATGCATATCCACCTACAAACTGAACCTAAATTGGGATTTTTATTTGTTGAGAAAGCTGTGTCTGAAACAAATGGTTTTTTTGCTCTTGCTGTGTCCTGGTTTTGCTGGGATAGAATCATAGAATTAATTTTCTGTTCAGGAAAGCTGCTTTTCTGAGAGGACTGCAGTGTCCGATTTAGTGAAAAGAAGTTGGTAAGACACTGTTTTAGTTTTAGGTGAGATAGAGTTAATTTTCTTTATTTTCTTACTTTTCAGCCTGTGCTTTGTTTTGCACAAAAGGTTTTAGTTCTCATGATTCTGCATCCATAGACAATGTGCAGGCAAGTGCAGTGGCTTCAGGAGAGGCATTTTGGGAGTAAGGAAACCTTGTGGAGGTGATGGGTGTATAAGACATGAGCAATTTGGTGGTAGTCAGATGGCTATTATCAGGATAGTTAACAACTAAGTTTCTGAGTTTAATGGTTAGCGTGCGAGCTTACAGATACATGATGGTGAAAGACAAAGATACATAAGATGAAAGACAAAAAGGTTTTTGACAAAAACATGCCATTTATGCCTTTTACTTCTGTCACTTCTGAGAAGATGAAGGGCAGGTCCTGGCCCTGCCACCCACAGCCCTGAGATCTGCCCCCAGCCTGCTGCTCAGAATGGCTTTGGCAGCTTTTTCTAGTGGGCTTGTAAAGAAACGCAGTCTCTGCAGGAGCTGCATGCCTTGCCAGATCACAGTGGAGGGCTCAAGGGGTTTCGATTTTTGGGAGACCAGATGGTTCTAGCAATTGTGAGCGTCGCAGTGAGGGATGGTCATTTGAGAAGCAGATGTGGAATTTGTTTTATTTCACAAGACTGAGCAAATCCATGAAAACGTGCAATCTCAGCCAATTTATACACACAGTCTTTATTTAAACTACTGCTACAGGTAATCATTCAAAGCTCCTCAAATTGCACTGGTGACTTTGTGAAAGTCACTGCCGGCACCAGCGTGGACATTGGACAATATGTTAGAGCAGGAGTAGGTGTCAGTTCTCCAGTTTCATTACTGCTGATGGTTATTACTGTCTTCTGGAAATCTCCCTCCCACTGATGGCTAATCAATGAGCTTGGCATGGCTCTGAAAGAAGTGGTAGGTCAGTGGTAAAACTGCGACAATTAGCAAGTTTGCCTTTTGCGCCAAATATCGCAGCATATATCCCCACCTCCTCCCCAGATAATCTGCTTATTGAATTGTTACTTTTTTGACACTAACAGATGGTTCCTAGTGGCTGGCATCTGCAAAATTTGGGAACAGATTGATGAAATTGATAATGACCGGTTTCTGCAACAGATGGCTTATAGACAGATTTCCATGTAAACTGACAATGTTGCATTTCAAGAGAAGTTTCCAATGAACCCACACATTACGGCTATGATTACAACATTATTTAGACCCTGAAAAATGGATCTAAGCTTAGCATAAGCACTATGTAGTGTCTAAGACAAAGGTTAAGAAAGATTGATTAGATAATTAACATCACTTTATTAGCCTTTCACCACATCTGCACGATGTTCTTACATAAATATTCCCTGCCTAAAATTGCAGTGATGATGTTTTAGTATTTATTGAGCAGATAGGAGAGAGCTAATTTATTTTCTAAAACATAGTTGCCTTAGATTTGCAAACTGCACCTAACGCAAAATTATACACAGCAAAACCATAAAATAGCGAGAGTGAGCTCCATGCTGTGGTGGGGATGGCAGCACGTCAACTGCAGCCGTGGCTTTTCAAGCCTGCTCTCACTCATGGAAGTGGGGCAATATCTCACTTTGCAGTGCAGACAAGCCTGGAGTATTGCTGGGGCTGCAGAATTGCTCTTGCATGTTGGTCCTGTGCTCACCAACCAGGTTCTCCACAGCCTTTCATAACAGCTATGATGTTCCCCCCTTTTTTTTAGGTACCAAATGTAAGAACATCCTTGTGATGTAGTGCTGCCAACATTTTGACAAGGGATACTGTGACTTCCATGGCACGAGAGGTTTGCAGTACCTTGGCAGTTGCAAACATCTGAGATCTGGCTCCTGGTGCTTACTGAGCTCTCTGATGTCTCTGTGTGGTGCAATATCAGGCTGGGGTTCCTCCTGGGTTTGATGGCGTCATTGCATGTCCTGTGTCAGAGCCGATATTCTTTTGCTTTGATCACCCATGCCTGTGGTGAAGATTGAAGATTTCTTTCATCCGTGTGCCTGCAACTGTCTTGCAGGTCGATCACCCATGTTTTAATTTTCCACAGAAATTGCCTTTGGGCAGTCTGTTGGCTAAGATAAGTGCTAAAACCCCAAAGCAGGGCCACCGAGGCAGAGGGAGTGCTGCTGGGCTGCTGAGCAGTGCTCCATGCCTGTGGTGCTCAGGCTCTCATCTTGCCACTTAATGAGAGTGCATATGTAAAGGCAACATCTGCAGTGTTTCAAGTGACACACAGAGGAGAGCAGTAACACCAAGCACACCTTTATTGGTGTTGGATAGCATTTTCCAATCTGGTGCATTGCAGGTCTCCACAAAACTGCTTAGGCTTTAGCTATCCTCCTGTTGTCTTTTTGCCCATTGTTGCAACAGCTCATTGGTGCATCTTGCAAGGGCAAGTGTAGGGTCTTGCATCTGGGGAAGAACAACCCCAGGTACCATTACAGGTTGGGGACTGACCTGTTGGGGAGTAGCACAGCAGAAAGGGACCTGGGGGTCCTGGTGGACAGCAGGATGACCATGAGCCAGCAACGTGCCCCCATGGCCAGGAAGGTCAAAGGCATCCTGGGTGTATTAGAAGGGGTGTGGTGAGTAGGTTGAGAGAGGTTCTCCTTCCCCTCTACTCTGCCCTGGTGAGACCACATCTGGAATATTGTGGCAGTGTCAGGAGGAAGGAGCCAGGCTCTTCTCTGTGATGTCCAATGACAGGACAAGGGGCAATGGGTGCAAGCTGGAGCATAGGAGGTTCCAGGTGAACAGAAGAAAATACTTTTTCACTGTGAGGGTGCCAGAGCATGGCCCAGGCTGCCCAGAGAGGTTGTGGAGTCTCCTTCTCTGCAGACATTCAAGACCCGCCTGGACGTGTTCCTGTGTGACCTGGTCTGGTGATCCTGCTCTGGCAGGGGTTGGACTGGATGAGCTTTCGAGGGCCCTTCCAACTCCTGAGATTCTGTGATTCTGTGATCTCTGCCAGCATGCATCACCTTCTTGAGATATTTCCCAGTGAGGCAGCCGCCTCTGTTGCTTTTCTTCAAAGGCTCAGGCTGAAGCACTTTGTGCTGCAATCAAAGCACTGACAGGCTACAGTTCCTCCCTGGTAAAATGCAGGGCACGGGGCCAGTGTGTCTGTGACCTTTGAGTTAGCTGAGTTTCTCTGGAGTAAAGGCTGAGGACTCTGCCATCGATAAAGCAGTGACTGCAGATTCATTCATCACAGGCTCGCAACCCATCAAAAACCCTGTGGCATAAAGGACGTTAAGTAAGAGTTGTGTGAGGACTTGGCCTTGCTTGGCACTGGTTTTTCCTACCTTGATCAAGGACTCTTGACACTGTGAAACAAATTATTCAAAACTTGTCTGGACACCGTAATTTGTGCTGAAGCTCTCAGAGGTCAACGACAGCGCAGCTGTGAGGCCACTCAATGAAGATGTATGCAGTGTGCACTCCTCATAAATTCACCTGCCTAAAAAAGTCCCACCAGAGTTGCCTTGGGTAGATGGGGACAGGGACCACTCTCCAGAAGGACCATATTTGCATCTTTACTGGTGTATCTGTTTATTACTACCCTGGCATTATTTTTCTAGCAATTAGAGAAGTGAGATACCATAAAGGGTACCACCACATGAGAAATTCAGCTTTTTGTTGGTACAATTGGCATCATGGGGTGGTTCTATTTGTTTCCAGCAACTCTATTTTTAGACACAAGCACTCTTTCTGTAGGCAAAATGGTAATAGTTTAACTGAGTGTAAAAACAGATAAAACTGGAGGAAGATCTCTCAGGGAACAGCAATTTAGCTGAAATCAGTTCCTCTGGTTGAACTGGACAAAGACTTTAAAACTGGCTACATTCATTTAACTAGGTAGTCCTGGAAATACATGTTTTGTTGATGCAGAAGTGCAGTTAGTTAAAACCCTCTGCCCTGCAAAGCTGTGTGTCTGCACTGTTTCTCCCAATAGACTTTTTTAAATTTGCTCTGTCTTATTTTGCTTCCTTTTTAACTATATATATAATTTTTTTTTAAACAGCTGCAGAGGTACAGGTGTCTAGGGACAGTGTTAGGATCTCACAGGAGTAACAGCTTCAAAATGACCTTTTTCTGAGTGGCAATTTCTCAGCACTTTCTAAAATATTCTCAGCTCTGGTTCTGATTCAGACATTGTGATTGATGTGCAATTTTCATTGGGTTTGAGTAAATCCGATGACGTGATAACAACCTGAAATTGCATTGGTAAACACAGAATTGAATTTGGCTACAACTATTTGCATCTAGTATCAGAATGTGGGAAATAGTCATCCACGATAGAAAGTGAAATATTAAAATTCTTGAAGCCCTTTAATTCTTTTTGTTCCTATTTTCATTCTCTTATATGAGGCTTCTTCAGTGTAGAAAAACAAAACCCTTGTGCAATACAAATGTATCAAAATGCTAAGGTTAGTTTATTTACATAAATTCTACTCTCACTGTCTTCCTTAGATTATTTTCAGTGCAAATCACTGTTGCTTGATTGTGCGGTGCTTATAATGATTCAAAAGCTATTATGACTTCTGCTCCAAGGGATGATCTACTTCTGTAGCAATGCCCAGAGAAATGTTCTGCTTCCTAATTGTTGCTCAAAGGCAGCTAATTTGCTCTTTTTTCTGGTGTCAGGAAAAATGAGGCATGCTTGCTTTATTTCTTTTATTTGTCTGGATTACTTGGGCTAGGCAGAGCAAGGGAGATGGGGATGGTTGGTGTGAATGGAGGGAGCTGCAGAGCGTTCTGAAGTGCAGGTTTCTCCCCTGACATCCCTACACTGTCACCAGGGGACATTTGGGTCTCTCCTCTATGGACAGAGAGGCGGGGGGTATTTGTGCCCTTGCTGTTTGCAAGACTACTCAGATGGCAAACCAGAGGCACGTTCAGGTCTGGATCCATCCTCCCGAGCTTGAGAAGGTCCCATCCTGGGACTGCTTGAGTTTATTCCTGTTACTCTGCTTTCTCGTGGGCTCTGGCTTCCTGCACATGTAGGAAGGTGTTTTCAGCACTTGCCTTCCCTTTGTGGTGTTGGCTGGGACAAATTCCTGGTGCTAAAGATAAATCTCTTCCCAGTTTATTATCTTTTTGGTCAGGCTTTAAGGAAACTTTGTTTTATCACAGCTACCAGTTGCTGATCAAACATGGCTGTGCTGGTGAGGGACCTGCACATGAACACCACGTAACCAGGAGATGTTTCCTGCTAGCATGCTACAAGGCAGCTTCTTCTCCAGTTTGATGAAGGTAAAATAATTCCATACAAGGGTAAACTGGAAACCAACTGAGACTCTTAGAGTATTTTTTCACTTGTAAGGATGGAAGAAGGTAAGTGAGTTTTACGGCATTTATGAGCCAATGATCTACTGTCATCTTTGCAGCACAGTATTAAACACTGACTAAGGTATTTCTTCTTCTTCTCTTATTTTAAGTGCCCAGCTCTTCTTTCTGTCCTTCTCAGATGACAGGATTCCAGGCTGGGAAACTCATGCCCACAAGCAATGGGAAGATTTTCAGGAAGAATGAGGGAACTTCTGACAGTAACCACTGTACTGTAGAAATAAAGCCCAAAAAAGGCTTGCCTGGAGCATCAGTGATAGTCGTAATGGTTTTGCACATAGGCTTTTAAAGGAAAATTTACAGAGCAAAATAAGGGTCAGGTTCCATTTCAGGAAATTTTCACACAGATGATGTTGGCTGGAAATTCTGCCTTATGCACAGTGTTACTGGACACTTCTTGGGTTCTCTGGTGACCACAGAGCTGTGGATAGCAACAGGCAGGTACCACAAACTGTTCAAATGAAGCTCTGTGAGAGTGCTCCCTCTCTCCCACGCTCACACTCATGCATGCCCACACAGTTGCTGGTGGGCAAAGGAGGATTCAACCACAGTAAAATATCACCAAGAAAGCGTATAAACTCTATTGCATAAGAAGTTTGGGCTTCAATAAAAATGTTCTGGGCTCCTCATAGACCCCTTAAAAAGGGGCATATTAAAAGGGCAGACAGTTCATATTATTTTTAGTAGATTTCAGGATCTGCTTTCTGGCCATTGCAATGAAAAACAAAAATAAAATATTCATTCTATGTACCTGTTTGCTTTTTCTAACCTACTGAGTCCCTAGAGCACTGTGGAATTGAAATGCAGCTCTGATTGATAGCAACAATAAAGCAACTGAAAGTCGTTTGTAAATTGCACTAAGTGCAAGATTTACAATTAAAAAAAAAGGAGCATTGTTTCTTGTTAGTGAAGGAATTTACGGTTTTAATATGTAAATGGTAAGTAGCAGCTCAGCAAAATAGAGTGGGTCTCAAAAGGAGTCTTGCCTAGACTGGGCTGCAGGCTGAGGTCCCAGGCAGATCTCATCCAGGCTTGGTAATGCCATATTGGAAGAACTCAACACGACCAAGGGTTTTAGGGACAAATTTATGGTTTTTTTTGAAAAGCCAGCATTGTACAGTACATTTCACTGGAACCGCTATTCCAGCAAACGTTCAAGAGACATTAAATGGGAGCCAGCTTTTCAGTGTTTATTAGTATTGCGCTGATTTCTTTCTGACTGTAATGGACTGTGTAGGTACCAGATACCTCCTGGGATGTTTATTCCTGTAGAAAATGTGTTCACATCCAGAGTCAAAAAGACATAGGTTATAACAAAATTTCCCAGTAATTCTGATTTCTGTTTTTCAGCTACTGCTAGTATACAGCTTCTGAAAGGGGTAGGAAAAAAGGCACCTTTTCGTCTCCAGTGTCTGTGACATGCATAATCAATAAATGCTACTGGCTGTTGGTCTCAAAAAGGGATTTGCTTTAGATCTATTAGGGCACGGATACTTAATCAGCAACTGATTATTAAGGGAGTTTATAAATATGTATACATTTATCTCTGTATGAAATGTGATTCACAAACACAGAAATATTTTTAAAACCCTCACTGACACATCACAAGTTTTGCTTCAAGCAGCAGTTGCACCTTTCAGGGTTGTGCCAAGGCTGTCCACACAGTGGATCCTGGCCACTGCTTGCCATGGGCTGATGGGTCATTTACTGCAAGGGATGGGTCCTCAGAGGGATCCTTCATGGCTACAAGGGACAGAGCAGGGCTCTCCCCTCTTTTTCAGGGACCAGTTTCTGTGTGCTCTCAGCCACTCATGCACCATAGCACTGGCACATGGGGCTCTGGGAGCATTAGCAAACTGGCGTATAAAAACTGCCTTTCAGATCTGGAAAAACGCAAATGCTGAGTTTGGGATAAATAAATACAGCTTCTCTGGTTGCAGCTGAGCAATGGTTGCTGTGTATTGTTGCTCCACAAAACTTAGTCCCCCCGTACTCCTCCCATGATGGCTGAAAACATGGGCAAGCACCACTGAAATGATTTCAGCACCCACCCTTGGTGAAGGTTATGCGGGCTCAGGGTCACGTCAGCTCATCTGCCTGCTTTAGCTTTTGCCCTTCACCTCTTTCTGCTCCCCATGTCCTGCTGCTGCGTCCATCAGGAAGCTGCTCTGCTCTGCTCATCTGGACTCGCTCCACTTGCGTCATGGGTTTATTTGGTTTATGTATATATCTATATATTTTACTGTGTTGGCTCCATCATTTTGTCTCTTGGGATTGCATTTAGTACCATCTTGCTTCTATCCTTTTATGTTCCCTACATCCCGAATTGCTCAGTATATCACTAAATATCATCCTGTCACTCTTTACCATAACCATTTACTGCTGCTGCTGCCTCAAGCTGCAGCTCTGCCTAAACAAGCAGGTGGATAAATTACCTGGAGGACTTGGATCGTACCCCCATGATCCACAGGCGATGCAGCAAGACACGTTTTTGCTGGACATTAAATGATCCTTTCCCACTGTGGGCTGTAGGATAATAAAGGAGGTGC
Organism: Mesitornis unicolor; assembly: GCF_000695765.1. NCBI lineage: Eukaryota > Metazoa > Chordata > Aves > Mesitornithiformes > Mesitornithidae > Mesitornis > Mesitornis unicolor. The sequence continues at coordinate 128,794 of NW_010171083.1, read as the reverse complement.
TTACAATACAGTGGGCTTAAGGTGACAGAAAACTGGGAGTGATATACCCACTCTATCTACTTTCATTTATAACTTGTGCGTTCTCTTCTGGGAGTAAAATGGGTGTTTTGATTTTCCATTTCTGGATTATGGAGTGGAAGGTCAAAGCCAAGTTTTGACTTGATGATCCCGTGACCTGAAATAACGTGACAAGAGGAGCAAAATGACAAACTGCCCTTTAAAATGTGTGCAGGTGTCACTGGGATTAAATTGGGCACAGAAATTGATTTCATGGTATTTGCCTCCTACGTCGAGGTAACGGCCTGAGCAACTTATTGAGATTGTCAGTAATTTGGGGCACCTACATCTCTCCCAAGACTTGCAAAGTACCAAGTGTGTTTTGCAGGCAACAACCATATAGCCTCAGTTCTTGGGAACTAACGTGCTGTTACTGCCCACAACCAGCATTATTAAAACAAGACAAAGATGGGTGTTTATCATTCACACTTACAATTTGCGTCACTGTGCTCATTTTCAAAGAAAATGAAGATTAATGAGAAAAAAATTACTTTTTAAAGATTTTTAGGTGGAAGTAGTAATTTTTCTACTGGAATACTCAGGGGTTCAGCCCTGGCATCCAGATGCTGGGTTGCATCTCTCCAGCCCTGGAGCAGTTTTCAGTACCCTTGCATATGCCTGGGAGAGGACTCAGCAAGGGGCTGTCCTGGGGCAGGATTGGGTCGCTTGTTTCTGTTTGTCACTGGGCTGTATGCACAACTTAATTCTCACTGTCACTCCTTGCTCTGAGTTTAATGGAAATGTCTGGAAAATGACCATGTTTAATCAACATTTTGAAATTTTGTACTGACGAAAGAGAAATTGTGTTTTACAGCTCTGGAATGTTGTCTTTCATTTTCTTTGCTGTCTGGACTGTCTTTATCAGCAAGTGTTCCCCTATATGGATGCTGTTTCCCATATTACCATGCTAAATAATGCACTGAAGCCTTCTAAAGTAATTAATAGCAAAAAGGGGACATATGACATCAGCAAGCTTTCCGTTACAGGGTGGTGGAGTTACACCTGCGTGAGTGACATCTCTTCTGCCATGGGTCAGGGCAGTGGAACAATCTCCTGCCCAGTAAAACCTCTTGTATTGGTTTAGGTGTGCCTGGAGCAGGAGCAAGAGCTCCTGGGCATTGGCTGCTGTTGCTGTTCCCTGCTTTACTGGAAAGAGATTCTGCGTTTCCATGTCCTGTGTGGGCATAGTCAAGCAGCTTTCCCAGTGATGCTGCTGTTCCTGTGCTTTTACATCCAGAATAGCTACACATGAAGGGTGGGAAATGGCCTGGAGCTGTGTCCCAGCCTGGACATGTGAGGTGGGAAGCAGATTGAGGAGGAAGTGGAGACAAGGAAAACTGCAGCATTACTATGGGGTCTGATAATCTCTGAGTCTTAGTGTGGCAGATGCACCCACCCTACTAAAGACCTGAGAAAAACCCAACAAAGACAGTGCTAAAGTTTCTGGCCCTGGTGGCACCAGGACTGCCTCCCCCCTCACAGCTCATGTCTGGGCCACACTGGGAGTCAAAGGCAGGAAAGCTGGGGTCCTCAGTCTATAGGGGATGACACGACCATGGATTGACCACAGATCTGGTTCGACCAGGGTATAAATGGGGCCCCGCCGGAGGACTCATTGGAGTCGGTCCTCCTCGGAGCAGCGGGTCTGCAGTCGGGGACTCTCCCCTTCAGTTGGGACGCCACTTAAGGTAACTTCTTGAGATTGAGAGCCCTCTCCTTTTAGGTGAGTGAGTGAGTGCACATTTTGGATCATTTGGCCAAAACCTAAGAATTCTTAACTCAGCCGTGTCTGGTAATATTCCCAACCAGCACATCGAACCTGTATTTGTTAAATGTCAGTGGGATGTTGTCTTGGTGAATGAAGTTTTGTCTGCTTCATTTCAGTTGCAGATTAAAGCTTGTTTGAGTTCATTATTTGTGTGCGTGTAGCCATTTTGGTGCGATTCCGTGACACTTAGATAAGCAACTTCTAAACCTACGTATTTTTCCTCTCTTGATCTAAAAAACTTAATTTAAATTATTCTGCAGTTCTGGAAAACAGAAATCATCATCATCAATCATACACTTGCCTACCTCTGCTGCCTACCTGCTAGGTGATTAAAAAAAAGACATTAGCACTTTTCTGTGTAGTTACCTTCGAGTGCAGAGGATGTTTGTGCTGTGGTGTATGGCAATCACAGCAGAGCAGCAACTTAAATTGTCAGGCTGTCTCTGAAACGTAGCATAACTCCCTTTGCAGCATTTGCTACCGTGGCAAAGGTTAATAGATTTTCTTAAGTATATAAAATAGGTCATATATTTTTAAATGGTAAAGGGTGTTTTCATTTGTTAAATAGTGTTTCCTGTCTTCAGTCATTTAAGAGGATTTTCACCATACAAACTGGGTCCTAAAAAAACCTCCTCACATTATGAATTTATCTCCATAACCATAATAAAGTCTTCATTTTTTTGCTCAGTTTAACACAGCAGGTTTAAACAGCTATTTAGCACAACAAGAGTAAATCTGTTTGCTATTCACAAAATAGGTCAAATGTATTAAAAAATGTGACTTACTCATGAGATACTAACTTTGCTGTATTAAATAACCGGACTCCTTTGGGAAAACAGCTTTAAAGAGTTCTACGGAAGTGCTGCCTCATCCATGGTACAGTGTGACTGGTGGAGTTGATTCCAGACACAGTATTTATCCTTCCTACATGACCTACAAAAGCTCTCTTGTCTTCCCAAAATAGAATAACTGGGGCAGAAACAGATGTGATGTCATTTGGGGTCAAAACCCGGAGGCTGCCCCATTGTACTGATGCAGCCAAGAGCTGTCGATGCCAGGGACCTGCAGCGGCCACAGTCAGGGATGCACTTAGGCAGGTGCTTAATTCCAAGCACACAAACTATCTCATTGACTCTGTATAAAGAGAGCTGAAAAACACTTGTGCAATAAAGTACATCACACTGTTGGCTCAATCAAGAGCTCACGCCTGGCTCTGGAGAGGTATGAAAATCACAATCAGATGAACTAGCTGTATCACAGCAGTTTCATCTGAATATGTATGATATTGTTATTTAAAAAGTAACTTTAGCTGTAGTGCACTCATTTTTGGAAATAGAGCAAGTGTACTAGGAGTAGCTCTTTGACCTTCACCTGACATGCAGTGAAGTGCTGCAGCTTTTTGCTGGATGGTTGTACTTTAAAGAACTTCAATCTAGACTTGAATTTTGTGGCTGGATAGTGATCCCCTATCTGCTGCACAGCCTCACCGTCACATACCATAGCTACAGCTATAAGAACCTGCAGGTACATATAGCTATAAGTACTTGTTACCCATGGAATTTGGGATTGTTCTGATCCCTGCCCAGGGATGTGGGGAGAGGGCTCCAGGGCTCTTTTGAAAGCCCCTTTCTGGCTGTGATAAGGCAGGGCAGCAAAAAGTCTTCACTCCTCAACATGAGAGCAGTTTGCAAGACAACTTACAACAAACGAAAGCCAAGTTCACACTAAGAGAAAATGGCATTCTTTCCTGCACAGAATGCTGTGGCATTGCTCCTGGAGGAGCCAAGGCTTTGCTCCATCCCATCCCTCTGCACCCAGGTGTGCTTGAACCTGCTCCAGCCTGATATAACCTGCGGCTGTCCCTTCAGTAGCACCCAGGTGATGGATGTGGCTGGCAGGGACCACAATGGCACAGACCAGTTTGGCTCTGGGTGTCTGTCGGCTGTGCTCAGGATGAGGTAGTGGGACGTTGCAGGGATGTGCTGAGATAAATGGATGTGAATTCGGCAATTAAATTTGCAGCCACCTTCGCAGTCGTGGACATGCACAAATGGAACTGATGGAGTTTCTTTTGCCTGCTAAAGGAAGCATGAAAGAAATTATTTTATGCTCAAAGTTTGTAGTAGAGCCGTGAGGGACTTCTAATTAGAGAGCTAATGTACACTTTCCCACTGATTAGGTAAACACGTTTTTTTGTTATTTATAATAGCTTCCATCACATGGATTCAACTAATTACAAAAACATCCCTTGTAGAAACCATTTACAATTTTAATTCCAATTATTTTCTGATAATTCAGAAACATTTTTCCTACTATTCCTCAGAAAGCAGAAAGTTAATCCATTTATTACCACACTGAATGGCTGATTTGAAACCAACCATGGAGTACAAAGTCAGACTGAAGGTGAAAAACAGGACTTTGCTGTGCAGAAAGTTGAGTGTTTTTTAGGAGTGGAAATAGCTGTAACCCACCTCCAACAACCCATTGATGAAAGAAATGAATTGTTTGCAGAGCTGAAGAAGAAATGCAGTGTTACATTTGCAGCTTGCACACTCCCATGTCCAATGAGCCCTCTTGTAATGGCAGTAGCAGGAAGCCAAGGACATGTTTGCCCAAAATACCCTCTCTGAAATGTCTGCAGCTTAAGCTTAAGCTTCGTTGCGTATCAGTCGGCTTCTGGTAATGTCCAATCCCCATTGACTCACATGGGGGCTAAATGAATCTGGATACAAAGACAAGCCGTGGCTTGTGTTTGCAAGCACTGGGTGCTATGAAGCAGAAACTTTTGCCCCTGGTCTGTTTTGCTCTCTCTGTGCTCAGCTAAGTGCTGAGGCTGCTGTTTCCCAGCCTGCTATGAGCCCGTGGTCGGTTGAATGCCTGAGCTCCTGCTGAGGGCCAGCCTGGGGCACACAGGGCAGGTGATGGCCCTGGCTAGGTCCCTGCCAACACAGAAATGCTTATGATGTAGCTGGTTTTACATCAAACTTATGGAAGGCAGCCATGGTGGGAGAGAGCCCTAAGCATGCTGTAGGATGGGCCTCATTGCCTTTGCATCCCAGAGACATACCCCAAATCCCACATAGGTCTGTTTGAAATTGTAGCTATCTGTCATATGATAGCTTTGCCTTTAAAATATTAGTTTTAACTCAAAACATAAAAGGACTGAAGGTCTGAAGTGCCTTCTTAAGCACTGCGGTTTGACAGTGAATCTCCTGTGATTCCTTCTGATCCAAAAATTACAGGTCAGGTCCTCCCTGGTGTGCACCTCCTTAAGTTATGTGCTTTCAGTGAAGCGGCGCTGATTTACAGCCCTGGCCAAGGAGTGAATACATTTCTTTTAACCTAAATGACCTTTTCTTAATGTACCCAATCTAGGCATTAAACATCCCATCTGATCTCCCCATTTGTAATTTTATTGTACAAAGTTTTAAGACATACACAGCTTTTGTCTCTGAAAAGTGATTATGGTCTTTGATACACAGAGTCATATAAAATTGTGCAAAATTTGCTTCTGACTCCCAATTTTGTATACCATACTCCAAATTTAGAGCCCTATGAAACTAGTTTATTGACTTCAGTGTGAAAAGCCTTGATTTCTGTACATAAATACTTTAAGAAATGTATTCTTACTATCTCTTTACCTTCTCCAAATATTTATTCAAATATATTTCTTTAAAGACAGTTTCAACCTGCAGAAATTAATTGCTGCCTAAAATGGGCTCGACAAGCCATGAACATGCATTTAGGTCAGAAAATACAAAATGTTTTAGTTTTGAAATACATTTTGCAAGGCAGCTGCATGTATCTTAAGGTGCATACTCAGAAGGTCCATCTCAGCCTGGGTTTCCTTGCTGGGCAAAACAGACAAGTGATGTTTGGAAATCATCCATCCTGGCACCAGAGGACTGAGACACCTTGGAAAGGGCTTTGCAGGAAGCAAGGCAGAGATAGAGAGGAAGAGAAGGAACGTGAAGGGTGTCACACATGAGCACAGCAGGGGCAGATTTGGCCTTTCGGGCCTTTGAAGATATAACCTCTAACCTGGCTGTGCTTTTATTGCAACCACTGTTACCAGCACTACTGATGTGCTATGAAAATAAGTGCAGAAAGGGAAAATAAGAAGACAACAAAGCTTGAGGTCTCTGCCACTTCTCTGAGGGCACCAAACTCATCCAGCAGCCTTCACCTTTCCTGGACATAAAAAAGGTTCAATGAACATAAATTGTCTCACCCTCCTTGAACCCTTTCAAGTACCCCCACTCTTCTAGCTGGCTTTTTTATAAATCAGTCTAGAGATAAGAAGTGCCACATCTCCCTGTTCCCGGCACAGCTCTGCCCAATTAATTGGGGCTTTTGTGGTGACAGAGCCTGATTTGCTTTCAGCAACTAACAGTCAGACATGGTTGCTTTAGACCTTGTTAACATAAAACTTCCCTTGCAGCCTTGCTGGACAGAATAAATCAGATCACGGGAGCAAAATGCTCCAAGGCTGTAGGGGTTCAATGACAAAAACCATGCAGGAAAACGAGTCTAGGGGCTGCAGCAGAGAAACTGCAGATGAAGTC
>NW_010171083.1:105618-122389 GCF_000695765.1 Mesitornis unicolor | reverse complement strand
GCCTCAGAACCCAAGGGTGAAAAGATTTCCTCTAGGCCTGAGATGATATTTCTGTACTGACTGTGCTGTGTCCCAGGGGCTACGTGCTGCCTTCCTAATGTGCCATGTCTCTGAAAATGATCCACTGACCCAAAGTGGTCTGGGTCAAGAGTCCTTCACCCTGCTCTGGTCGTAGGGCAAGGCTAAAACTGGGAAGATTATTAGCTCTGTCACAGCTTGGAGCTGTAGATCAGTAAATTTAGGTTGAATATTCCAGAGTATTTCCTGGGGGATGGTGGAACCATGAGATACTTCATGCTGAAGAGCCAGAGAACATCTCTGGCAGCTAATGAGCATGGAGAGAAGGAAAAATGGTGGATCAACACAGCTGAAGGGTTTTCCAGGATGCCTTCTGCATTCAGCTCTCTTACGGAGCTGTTTAAAGCAATGGATGCATTAAAGTACTGTGGTGGCTTACAAAGGCATGGGTGGCAGCCCGTGCCAAGCTCTGGACCTGGGATAGAGACCACTTAAGGAAGTAAATACCAGCAAATGTGTTTGTCATCCCTTCAGCCTTTTGGAGAGCCACCATCCATAGGAAAGGCCAGGCTGCCTCAGTAAATGAATAAACACAGGTAACGAATCCGAGAGCAAGGCATGTTGGATGACTTCCCTGCAGGATGGTGGGAAGGTCTGTGCTTTTTGGCACTCATCTCTACTGAGCTGATCCTGCCTGGCCAGCCTGAGCGTGATGGTTTGCAAAGCTCCAACAGCAACAGCCAGACAGCAGAGGAAAAAAACCAAACCCAAAACAAACCCTTACTGCTGTTAATAAGCAAAGGGACCAATGAGACTGGAGCTGAGGGAGTGCACTTACCATCCCAAACTAAAAAGGGAGCCTCTTCACAACTACACTTTGCTGGAAAGGATTCATTCGCTTCACAAACAAACCCAATTCTGCTAAATTGGGCAGGACTCTTTCATCCTTGTCATTAAAGATGACTGTGATGAAGGGAACACCATGCCTGAGGCCTGCAAGAGCTGGCAAGGCTCGGTGACCCTTTCAGCTCACTTAACTTTGCCTTCAGCAACCTCCAAAGGGACACAGCAACACTGGCTGGCAGGGGAGCAGCACTGAGGGAACACATGCAACTTGTAAGAGTTTCCAACACAGCCCTGGGAGGAGGGAAACTGCACTGAGAGCTGAACCAATGTGGACTTGGTGAGAAGGTCAGCAAATGCTTCAAATGCAGTGTGCATATTGTGCACATGAGAGACCTGGAGTACAAGACTCTACAGGAGAAAAGCCTTCCCAACTTTTTATTCACTGCCCTAGAGTCACTGTCATCTTAAAATTCTCTGCAAATATGAAAACAAATCATGCTGTCAAAAAATCATGCATTAGAAACAAATTATGCTCTCTAAATGCATCTTGGCAACATAATTGATAAACTGTGAGTATGTGAAATAATTGAAAAAAGTAGGGGGGGACATGCAGGATAAATGGCTAAAATAGGAAAGTAATGAACACGTGTAAATAAGAGCCACAAACAATAAATACAAATTAATGTGTGACAAACTGTAAATAATCAGAGCATTTCAGGCCTGAAATGTGATCTCTCTTCAGGGAAAACTTGTGTTGGTAAAACTACAAAAGCCTTAGAGAGGAAAACAAGAAGGGATGAGGTTATCAGGGCTCTGTGAAGTGGCAGGCACAATGGATTAGCTCCTGGATTCATTACTCAAAAACTTCACCACCAGTGCGGAAGTAAGATGTGTTACCAGCCCACTTCCTACCTCCACCCAACGTACAAATGATCCTGGTAGGAGTGCTGCCACCAGCCTTTCACACCCTGCTACAGATAGATTAAAAAAAGGGGATGACATTTATTGTCCCTAATTTATACATTTAAAAGGGGGTTTTGGTGGCTAACTCTTGTTTACTGATTCACTCCACTTTCCCTTTCCCCCTGATGTCTTGAGAATCCTTGTGATATTTGGAAATAAATGGTCAATGTCCTCAGCTTCGCCTGCAGATGCGCATATCAAGACAGCTGCTTCTTCATAGTGTAGGATTTTAACCCATCTCTTTGTTTCCAGGCCCCAGATCCTTTCCAGATCCTCGGGATTAAATTCTCATGAACACCAGCCTGTGCCAAGACCCTTCGGCACCAGCGGGACTGCAGCCTGCATTGGGGATGAGGCTCAGCCACTGGTACAGAGGTTGGAAACCAGCCCGAGATCAGTGCTGGGGGTGGACCAAGCCATGTGGGAAGAGATTTGGCACGGACGAAAGCTGGCGGATTTACACCCTGGTCTCCTGGGTGACTCTTGATGTCTTAAAACCAAGGTGAGGGAGGACATTTAGACCTTTTTTTGCTGTATCAGAAAATAGTTTCTTTGTCTTGGGATGTCTTTAACTCATTGCTCAGAGCACAGCAGGAAGGTCCCTGCTTACCTGTCCTCTGTGGGTGGACTAAATCCTGAGCTTTTGGTGACGCTGTTGTGAATTTATGTCTAGTTAGATGCAGGGGGGTTAGGACTGAGAAAATATTTCCTTAGTGGGCAGATTTGAAGGAAAATATTTGCTGCTTGCTCTGACTGAAGCTCATTTGGAAAGCACATTCAGAAGCAGTGTTTAAGGCAGAGGCTGCACCCCTCCACCTTGCTGCCGGTTTGCAGGTGATAGCACATGGTAGAAATACATCATGCTTCATGTCTAGGGGTAATAAGACGAAAAGAAATTGCATTAAAATGCAAACTACTGTCGGTGGTTATTTCCATGGACAGTCCTCTTCCATTTAATAGCACAGAATCCATCATGTTATGCCTTATTTCAGCTGTGATTGCTCCTGAGCAAGATGTAGGCCACATTATATCGAACGTAGTGGCTTTGAGAAGAGCTCACAGTGCAGGTTTCAGGTAATGGCGGGGGGAGGGTTGGTTTGCCAATTCATTTTACAGCCACGCTGGCACTCACACTTGGCCAAAAGCAGTAGAAAATGTTGCTGGGGCTGGACCACTTAACGTCAGTGGTGGCAGTGGTGTAAAGCAGCAGAGGCAGCCCTGGAGTCCACAGATGCAAGGAGCTGCTACCAGGGGTGTAGATGGAAAAATAAAAGTGGAAGAAGCTTTGAAATTTTGGGGTGCAGATGAAAACAAGCTTTGCTCTCTAAATCATGCATCTCTACAGCGGCCCTGGAGCCCCAGTAAGGTAATGCTGTGACGTGACTTGTGCCACAGAGCCTGGGGAGATGGAGAAGCCAAAATGTCCTGAATTTAATGCAATGGTTTGGGACATAGCCTTGCTCCAGTTTACCATAGGTTTTCATGAGACTCAATTAGTAAGGTTATTAATTAATCAATTATGTAAAACAGATGAGCAATCAGATATCCCATTCTACAGCGATACAGTTCATTGTTAAAACTTAATTAACTCACAGGCTTGGGGACAAAATTAAAAAAAAAAAAAAGAAAAGAAAAAGAAAAAAAATCCCCTCTGAAGAATCAGTGATTTCAACTGGATGGAAACTGGGCTTCAGACCAGTTGAATGACCAAGGATAACAGCTCTGCTGAGAGGATATCAGAGTAATTAAACAACCCGCCTGATGTTTGTCTCTACCACTTTAGCCAGCTGAGCCAAATGGTGCGCTCTTGCTTGCCAAAATAAATCTATGGTAAGTCCTTCTGTGTGACTGAGCAGTGCCCACCTTTCCAAACTGGCCGATGCAGTACATGGCAAGGGGAGAGTTTAGCAGATGTATGGGTTTGCACCCCCTCGCCTCTCAACATAGCAGCAGCTCTTGCAGGAGTGCGCGTGAGCTGCAGCATTAGTGGCACTACCCACCACCAGTGCTCGTTGTAGGATTCCTACATGACGTGTACCAAAAGCAATGGGAATATTGATCTTCTGTAACAGCCCCTTGTAACCCAAAGTATTTCAATAGCTTACATTAATCTGTCAAAACCTACATCTTGTTACAGTTTGAGTTTTATTTAATTTTACTTTAGGCTAGTAGTTATTTAGGTCAGTTCCTTGCCAGTTGTGATAAATTGATACATCATCTGTGATGGAGCAAAACTCTGTCTGTATGCTCCTACTTGTACAGACTTTTACCTGCTTATATTTGCATTAACTCGATTTGTGATGTTCAACGTAGAAAAATCAGTGTAAACCTTGCAAGTCTCTCAAAACCTGCAAATAATTTCAGAGGTAATATGTTTTCAAAGCATAAGCCAATGTGCTTCTGGCCCTTTCCTCTAACAATATGCTCTGGGTCGATTTTCCCATGTTTAAGGGCCAGATTGCAAATGTATTGGCTGAGAATGGAAGTAGAGTCATGCTCCAGCAATGATTTTTATTGAGTAACTACAGATGAGAAAAGGCAGTTACTACCTGGCAAAGACCCTGCATTTTGAAGTTTTCTTTACAAACTCTCTCTGCCCAACCCTTTAGCGTGGGATTGTAGGAATTTATAGTGATACATGAAAGAAGTTGATACTCAAGACCAGTGGCTGCCAGACACCGTATTTCTTTCTAAATCTGGTGTCAGCAGAGCACAGCCACAGCAGGGAGGGTGGCTTCACAGCCATGGCGTGTGCACATGAAAGCTCCTTGCATCCCTCTGCCTCATTACTGTGCCAATACAGGGCTGGCAAAACCTGAATTTGCCTCTGGCCTGGCTCTTGCCTTCTTCCCAGAGTGTCACTGTGTGGTTTTTGTTTCTTTAATTCTAGTCTTCAGGGATTCTTTTCAAGCAGTTCCTAGGTATCGCACCCAAGAGACAGGACCACCTCAGCTGGTAGCAGGACCCTCCTCTGCAGTTTGGGGGTTGCAATGGGCTGGTACCACATCAGTGGGAGTTTTCCACTGAAGTAAAGTAGGCTCTGCCCTGGAAGCAGTGGGTAGGATGGCTCTGTCCATGCTCGGTGGGTCTGGCCCTCTCATTCAGTGCTTACCTAAATCTATTTTGTTTTTTCCCTCTCATCTTTTTTTTCTTTTTCCCAGACTGCACAAAGCCTGCTCTTCCTGCTGTCTCTCCCATGTCCTCTGGAAAAGAAGGTCTAATTTCAAAGATGGAAGTGCTCACAAAGTCAAAAGCTTATTAACAGCTCTCTGCCTCTTTTTTAATCTATTCAGAGAGCTGTACAGTGTGCAAAGCTGTTGTGACATAATTTTTCCTTTTTAATAGCTCACCCTTTGACTGCCAGTATTTAAGAAAAAAATGAAACTAATCATCAGTGACAGCTGTAATGCTACTGTTTTATAGCTAGTGTGGATCTGAACAGAAAATATTGTAAGAGAGAAAAATCAAAGACTCTGAGTGTATGTGTGTAAGTGTATGCGTGCACCTCATGGTGGAGGTTTCACAGAACAAACCAAGAAGAGTATAGTCATTAGCCAAATAGTATTAGTAAGATAAGGAAATATTTATATATTGGAAAATGGGGGGGGGGAGAAAAGGTTATTTATTTGTAAACCGTTACTCTTGCAATGTTGTACCATGCAGAGGTATCATTCCCACCCCGCACCTTCCCAGTGCGGTACTGCCCAGTCTGGCAGTTTTTACAAAATCATGCAAAGTGCAATGTTTGGGTGAGGATGGACTCCACTGTCCTCCACATAAGAGCCATCCCTGCTCATCAGTCATTTTACCTTAAGCCCAAATGGACCTTTTGCCATTGCTGGAGCAACATTTCAGCCATAGTCACTATCACCAGGGAAGCAAAGGCTGGATCCCCTGGCAGGGAGTTAATGAAAAGTTCCCCAAAATGGAAAAACTAAATATAAATCAACACAGCTTATCAGGACATGGCAGATGGGACATAATAATCTGCTATGAGTATTTTAATGTATGAAACCAAAGTACCAATTCACAGCATTTAGTCCAGTGTAAGCTGTTACAGAAGAGATTGGTGATGAAACACCAGCTCAACCTTAGATGAGGCACAGAAGATATTCCCAGAAGTAGCTATCCCAGAACAGGAGAGGCTAAAGACAGCGGCGTGTGAAGCAGGAAGGTGGTAACCTGCCTCATTTCTGCACAGCAGCTCCTCAGAGATGGCAGTGATGCTGCCAGCCAGGCTGACTGGGGGTTCAGTCCCCATGCACATTGTGAGCTCCCCCTCGCTCCCCCAAAATACTCTGGCACTTTTTGGCCTAGACCAACACTTCTCGGGGCAGATGATCATGTATATTAGTATACACATACTCTGTGTGTGAGAGTGTGTGTGTGTGTGTATAGGTACACACTCATATGTTACGACTATAAATATACACATATACATTTGTACATAAAAAGAGAGGGAGGCTGTATGTGTGCTGGTTGTAGCTATGGCTGTAGCTATCCATGTGTAATACAAAACAAAGTTTGCAAGACACCTGCTGTTTTGAATCTAGAAGTGTTATTAAAAAAACCCAAACAAACCCAAAACTCTAAGCGTTAACCGTTCCTGGCAACTGAAATCTCATTTGCAGCTCACACACTCAAGCTTTGGATTTGGACTGCTTGCCTTCCGGTTCTCAGGGCTACAGTACCTAACATCTGGTGCAGCTGGAACACTTAAACATGAAAGATCCAACACTTCAAAGAGTCTCAAAGTGTTTTTTGGAAAGGGAAAACCCATCTGTTCCCACAGCCAGGTAAGGCAACATACTAGAAACAATATGTGGTACTCACAGTAAAAAGAAATTAATGAATGCAGCCAATTTAACAGAAATTTAAGGCAGGTTCTGACCCTAGATGACACAACTCAGCTAACAGTGCACGGATGGACAAGTTCTAATTGTATTATTACCTGATGAGATGATAACTGCACAAATGTTTGAAAATAGGTTTCATACTTTCACGTGGTAATTTAATATTGCACATACAGAGGAGAGGTGATGGAATAACATTTTTAACTCTGTAATTAGCACTGTAATAATGTTAGCTGTTCAAATTAGTTAATAATATATAAGAGGAGCTCTAATTTAATAATGAAGACACAAAAGCAGGCATTTCTAAGTGAGGGTGGCTTCCCACCAATTGTATTCAATGTAATTTTGTCTTCATTTACAGTGTAGATAATGGCCACTGTAGAATGTGGCTGTGTTTATCGAATTGCCCTGGATACCTTCAGAAGAGACAGAAAATAAATAACTATTTGCAAACTGTGGAGGAAATATAAATGAAAGCTTCCCTCCCTACCCCTCCAGATTTGTTCCTTAAAAATCAATTTTGACGTAACTTGAAAAGTTCTGATTTTGGTACAGGTATTACTTTCAGTTTGGTTTCATTTCTGCTTTTAAAATATGGCTTTCTAGAGACCTTATGTTAACTTCACAGATTACAGCTGACATTGAACAGAGGTATTAGGTATAAACCAAATATAAAAGACCATTCACTTCCATGCATGATTAAATGCTGACTCAAGGTACTGCGGTATTTTTGATCCCCAAAGCTTAATAAAATTCAAGACAGGCAATAAGGAGTCGCAGACAAATTTAAATTTATTGAGACAGACAAAAATGCAACTATTTCAGACTACAGTTAAGCATTTACAGTTAACCAAAGATAGCAAAAGGCTCACATTCCACTTAACTCCTTATGGAAAAAGCATTCAGAATCTACTATGCAATTCTACTTACTATGATAGTCTACATCCATCATCTACAGTAGGGACATCAAACTGAAACACGTAATATTTGGATCTCTCCTTACAGATCTACACATTGAACGGTAACGGACATCAACAGCATTGAGAAAAGTATAAAAAGACCAAAACCCACCTACTGTAGAAAGGGCTTTTTGATGTATAGTAACTGTACAAAGCAGTCTATGTATGAAAGGAACTTGAATGGCCTACAGAAGGGACTGCAATAAAAGCCAACAAATGTAGGTAGCTAAGCTCGAGCGATCTGGTGGTCTGTATCAAGTGGTGACCTTAGATCTATGTCATTTGCTGCTTGAGGGGAAAAAATGCTACAAAACTCCTAATATCAAAATATTCCCATGCCAGAAATGTACACTGAGACTAACAGACTAGGCTGGAGAGGCAAAGAGAAGCATTCACTAACAAACAGTGTAGTTTTAAATATAAACTTTACATTTTCAATATAAACTGTAGAATAAATATTAAATAAACACTTCAAATGGTTTAAAATAATAGTACAGAATAGCTTGGAAAAAAGGCAAAGAAAAATAAAAGGATTTTTTTTGTGTGTTCACAGGCAAGGCCAGTAACGACCCAAAAAACTCAACTGTGCTGAAATCTGAACTCAAGGAGATTTTGATTTAACCACAGTAGTTAAAAGGACACCTTGAACCATAAAGCAATGCCTAACAGTATTTCATAGTCTCTAATATGAAAAGAAAATGAGATTAAAAATTGGTTTCTGTCTCTAAAAGAATGGGACAACTCTGATTCCATTTTTCACAATGAGAAAATGTTTGGAAGGTCAATGACTTGATGCGTATGTGAAGGCCTGATTTGCAAGAAAAAAAAAGAATTAAACTAAGCTGGAAGCAAATTAAGTCCTTTCCAAAGCATGAAGAATGGAAGGGACTTGATCTGGAAGAGCACTGTTTTTTTTTAAAAGAAATAATAAAACATTTTCTTAATGCATCTTCCCAAATTGGACACACACACAAATGCCCATACATGTATGTGCATAAATATGTTTATATACACATACACACAGACACAGACACATGCATATATATATATTTATACAGACACATGTCTATATAGGCTGCAGATCCCCAGCCACTGGAGGATGCCAGTGGATCACAAAAGGGCTTTGCTAAATAGCTCTGTAATATTTGGGAATGTGCTCTTGAAGCAATCTATAGGCTGAGCTGCCCTTCCAAGCCCACCAGCCTGTCCACATGCTGCTGACGAGGCTGTGACACCTTGTGATATGACACTGGCCTCTTTAAGCCCTCTTGTAGCCACGTCCAACTGAACTAGTCAATAAAAAGGCTTCCCCCCCCGCACCCCCACCCCAGTGTCTGTGTGTGTGTGTATACATGTGTGTTCCTGTGAGGGAAAACATGCTACCCGAGGTCAGCTGAACCAACCAAGGCATCTGTCCTCTTGCCTGGCTGTGCTGGGTACAGAGCAGTTTGGGATCCACAGCATGTTCAAGTTGCTGAGTCTGAGATGATGGTAATTGTTTTATAGTTTAAGATATAAAACCTGCCAGCTCTGATTTGGAATAGTTGCATGCCAGAGACTACAGCTAGAGGAGGATCGATGGTGTTGAGAAATGGATGGTGGTGACATGTCTGCTCATGTAAGTCACTTTTAAAGACTTATTTAGTGGCTTTTATTTAACCATCTTGCAAGTTTGCAGATGACACAAAAGGGCTGCACCCTTGGTCCCTGGAGCTGCCTGCAAGGGCTGGGTAGACAGGCTTTGCCCTGGTGAGGTGCTGGGATTTATTGTGTGGCCTTTGAAGTAAGACACAGCTCCAGGACGAGCCGTTGCTAAGGGACATGGGACTGCAGAAAAAGGTAGTTGTGTGTGGAGAATGAGTCTAGTCAGGGGGGTAAGCACATCTCCACCAACTGCAGACCTCACTTTTATGTCAGAGTGAAATAGCAACTCCGTGCCATAGGAAGGTCCTGCCCAGGACAGCAGAGCTAGATCCAGAGAATGGGTTTAATTAATAAAACACTAGAAGGAAACTAGTCACAATGTTTGAGAGGCAAGCTACTAGTGGTGTTCAAATGCTTCTCACAAAAATCATACTATTTAGGGAAACAGCAATGCCGTCGTATCTGTTCCTCTTGCAAGTCAGCGTCATTTTCTGTGAAAGGCAAGTAGAAACAGCATGTGTGGGTGTGTGCTGTGCAGCTCACGGACAGAGCTTTTAAAATAAATTTTCAAAAGCTATAGGAAAACCAAAGGGATTTGAGGCAGGGAGGATTGCAGGCTTTTAGCAAATGACTGCGATGGCAGATTTTTGGGAGGATGCAGGGGTGTGAAACAACACACAACAAATTCCTCGCGATTTTATACATCCTTCTGCATCAGTAACCATTATGCAGGCTTGCTCTTTTTTCATAGGTCATTGATCTAGATAAATAGAAAATGAAAGAGGAGAAAGCAACTGAGGCCCTGCAACACATCGTGTCTGAAAGGAGTTCCTCTGCTGTACTGCTCTTCTGATCATGTCCAAAAGCAGAGGTCCTACACAGAGGGGGAGAGAGGCTGCAGAGTTCTGCCAGGCTCCACAGCGAGCATTGACTTTGGAGAGGGGTGAGAACCACAGCCCTTGGGCCAGCGCCCCTGGAAAAGTGACTTCTGCCAACCAGCACGGTATTTTCCTGCTTTCGAGTGAATATACCATGGCTCTGTTTTGGCTCTGTATTGTCCCTATATCTATACCCAATACTAATTCAGAGGAAAAAAAGAATAATCAATTTAATTAGTTTTCTGTGTAATAAGCACATTTTTCATTCTGCAAAATAACTCAAGCACAAATCACAGGCACTGCTAAAATACTTATTTCCACATCCTAATGTAAGAGTGGGGCTAAGGTACCTCTCACTGTTTCTGAAAACAGCAAAAAGAAAAGGTCACCACAGTACATTCTTGTATCAGAGAACTGTAATGGGAAAGGACACAGCAAATAATTTAATGTCAATATGTTGTGACACAATTGAAGATTTATGAATATATGGGAGATGCTGAGAGAATCACAGATTGAATTTTAATACTATTCTCTTTTATGTCTGCAGCTCATCACACTGAGTAAAGGGGTTACGCTTGTGACCTATGACCACCCAAAGTTGCTTTTTTTAAACAGACCAAATAAATATTAACTAGTTAAATTAAAGAAATGACAGCTTATTACTTCTGATGGCTAGTGTCTTTGACAGCTTTATAACTTTGGAATGAGGGATGGTTTAGAGTAAATGAAGAACAGGCAGATCCACGGTGTGTGAGCAGCAAGCAGAAGCTGCCTGTGCGACGGTAGCGCAACTCTTAGAGCAAACAACTTCAGACAGAAGCTGAGGAACAGCTATGGAGGCGGTTATGATGCTACAGATTCACAAATCACGCTTTTCTCAAACACTTTGAAAGGCAGATGGACTCTGCTGCCTGTAGGGCTTGGTCCGTGATAGCTGCAGGTTCTCAGCATCTCTCAAGATCAAGGCCACGTTCCTTAACCAAATAAACAGTGTCACCTACACTCTGGTGGGAGCTTTGCTTTCAGTGTGTGATGGGCTAAGCCTGTTGGACTCATTCTCAGAGAATGTAAGGAAGAGAAAAATCCTGCTAGTGGGTTTCTTTCTGGATTAAACCTTGGTGCTGGGCAGCCAGAAGTCACTATCCAAAGAGACTTACTGTTTACTGGAACTTGACAAATACAGACTAGAAAATAAGGAGCCTACTTTTCCTTCTTCAAGAAAGAAAAATAAGTTTCTGATACGATCCAGGTAACAATTTATTCACAAATTCTCTAATATGAGAAGGGTTTCTAAGCCTTGTACTGGTTTGTTGAGACTGTTCTGTAATTCTTCTTTCACAGGATATATTTCATAAGCTGTGCAAGTGAGGATTAAGACATGAAATGTTTTTGAAACAAAACTCATTGCCCCTGTGGATAGAACAGAAATCCCCCAAACTAACCAAACAAAAGGTGTATTCCAAACAGTCCTTGCTGGAAAAAAAGTTGTCTTCCAAATTAAATAGACTATATAAAATCAAACTCAGTAGAGAGGGAATATTTGTGCCAGGTACTCTCAGATACAATTGCAGAGATATGATTTGACTTGCAGTATTGTGCAAAACGTGAGTCCTCATTATGGTGGGCACTACCATATATAACCAATTTCATCATCCTTATCATCATCTTCATCTTCATCATCTTCATTAGCTGCTCTTACATGAATCTTCAGTTTCCCTTCTTTGTCTTTTTTTGCTGCTTCAGGTTCCTCTTCCAAGTCATCCAACAACACAACAGCTCCACCACTGCCAAAATCCCCTGAGGTTTCTTGCTCTTCTTCTGAAACAGGTGAGCAGGAAAAGTCATTCCCTCCCATGACACCAAATCCCTCGTTCATCACTACCCTTGTCATTCAAGCCACTGTCATTTGCAGTGATACCTTTTGAATTCATTGGTTCAGCAATTCACAAAACAACATCTAAACTTCAATTTTCATCCTGAGCTGGGATAAATATGTATCAATTTACTCTGAACAATTTACTTGCATATAAAACTATGCATCGCCCTCCTCCTAGAGACTTGACTGGAGTGTCTCAGTTCACGTGCATGCAGCCAGAAAATCATTACTTGTTTGTAAATACTTTCATCCTATCACTACTATGTAAACCAGGCTAAAGATATTCCACAAACAGATTTTATTTGAGCGCATAAAGCATGCTCTGCAAATGCAGCTATTGAGCCTAACATCTGTGATGTGATTCTGGGCATCTCAGACCTTCTAGGTCTCTGTTTTTTCTGTTCTTTCACAGAGAACCACCACTGAAGCACTCTGAAGGAATACGGCTGAAATCTTACTTGCCTACTTATAACAGCTAACTGGTGATTTCACATACCTACACGATATAGTCCTATCAGCAATTTTATTTGGCTTGGTTATTAATTGATAAAAATTTACACATTTAGGTCTTCCTCTCTCTGGAAAGACATTATTCATGAAGTCCCAGCAAATGCACATTCAAGAGTATACAGAACAATATACTTCATAACCATGCATAGCAATCCCGTAGCCTTAACTTAAATACTACATTTTGCAGGCTAGTAGCAAAAGTATCTTCTTATCAGTGGTTATTGCCTGTTGCCTTCTGCTGCGCCCACTCCCAGTCCAAAGGACCAATGTGTATATAAGTGCCCCATTAGTAGTCTGAATAGGAAACTACAAGAGCACTTTGAACACTGGTAATCATGTTTCCTTGTTGTCACTTTTGTTATCGTACTCCATCATACAGCAATGGCAAGGCTTACAGCAGTGTTAATTCTTCTGTCGTCTGAGGGGAGCACATCGTTACTCACCACAGCTCACTGTCCCTTGCTTTCTTGAGCCAGCTATCTCATTCCCATACTTATCAACACACCAGCACTGCCCTGTGCTGCCATGGCACTGAGTGGCTTTGTAATAGCCTTCTTCATTGCACCGCGGGATGAAAGCACCTGAATAAAATATAAAGTACAATCAGTAATACAAGACTCTGTAGGAGCATGCAGGTATATAGACTATTATGAACTTGTAAAGATCTTCACGTAAATAAGTGACAACGTTGGCAAGAAAATACAAGCGATTACCTGGTGCCTAAAAGGGAGCAGAAATTGTACATGATTAACTGTTTTCAGCCACCCCGGTCACTGCACAGTGCATAAATGTTTGTGTATATTTAGCACATGGAGCGTGATGGCATAAGGTACTAGAGATAGGTTCAGTCTGTCCCTGAATGATTAATATTCCCACAGAGACCCTTTCAAATTTCACTCCTGGTTTTAAACTTTTCTTCCCAACTGGATTATTACCCCAACTTCATTAATTTTGCATTTCCCTTCCATTTGCACTCCTTCAGCGTTTATCATATAAGTCTTTCCACAATGTAATTATCCCTGGAAGGTATCTGCCATCTGCTTGCTGTTCATGCTCCTCTCAAGTGCAGCTTCCAACTTACTGAGAGTTCCCATGCAGAAAAGGAGAAGAAATGCATACGCTTTACAGAGAGGGACAACAGGACTTAAAGTCAATGAGTCTTTGGATTTGAAGCCCAAGGTTTGTCTCACAATAAAACCAATATAGTTCAGCCTTGTAGAGTGTGGCTCATTCTAGCTTCTGCAGACAGAGAAGCTCTCAGGAGAAACCTGTTTTATTGTTCCCACCATTTTCAGCAGATGCAGCAAATGTACTTCAATATGAAAAGCCCTCTTGTCCTTCGAGATGAGTTAGCTTTACTCCCAGGGGAGGTCAGTACAGTCATTTTCCCTTCTTTGCCAATTGCTTCAATTTGAAACATGGCAGAAACCCACCTTTGCCCCCAAATTTCTTGTCTCAAATGATTTTTGAGAAAGTATCTTTCTCCTTTGTCAAAGATACCAGTGATTTACTGGTCACGAAGTAAGTTTTTTAACTAGTTCCATGCGTATAGCATCTCTTCAGACAGTTCATGTGTCTAAGGGGCTATTTCCACTACATTTCTCACAGAAAAAATGAATGAGAAGGTGCTGCCCAAATGACATGAAATTTCCTATATAAAAGACTTAAAAGTGGAAGTCAGTCAATCTCATACACACACACATTTATATAAAGCAAATCTTAGAATTTCCAAACTCATTGCACTGTAGATCTTGTCTAATGTTTGAATGCTGCTAATGTAGGTCTGGAAGATAAGAACAGAAACTTTTGAACATCTGCAGAAATCTTCGTGTATCAGACCAGTTTTGGAAACCACATCCATTAGTGAGTATTTTAAATAACTTCAAAGCATGATCTTATAGCAGGTTTGCTTGTAGGTACCACCATTATGTCCATGTAGAAATGTAAGCATCCTGATGACTACCAAAGACTCATTTTCACTATTATATTAAAAAAATGGTTCTAAATGGTTCTAATAACCATGTATATGTATTCACTTTTGTGGGTTTTTGTAAGATAATGCTCACTGTTCAATCCTTTATTTCAATATTGATTGAGAAAGTTTGGGGTTTTTTTCATATTTATGCTTAAGTCTTCTCTCTGGTGTTTATCAGGTTCATACAAACAAAACCTTGAGAGAAGTGCCTAGGTGTTGATTTCGAGCTGGTGTAAATCAGCATAGCTGCACCCATGCCACTAGAGCTCCCCTGTTATATCAGCTGAGCATCTGGCTACAGGGAAGAATCAAAGGGGGAGCCTCCATGGCATTACTGGGTGAGCAGAGAATGGGCTCTGCATTTTAAACTGCCTCATGTTTTCTCTTTTCCTTGGGCAATGCAACCTTTCCCTTCTTTGAAGCAGGCCTTTTAGCATCATTTCACTGTGTTTCTTGTAAGGTATTAAAATTCTCCATGCTGCCTGTAAAAGCCATAGGTTTAAAAATAAATTATGGCCCAGGCTCAGTGCCAACATAACGGTGTGTGGAAAGGATTCACGCTTTGGGTCACAGTGAAGAGTAGAAGGTCCTTTTCCTGCTGCATGGGAAATTTATGCCAATTTATATGTAACGCTAGAGCTCTAAATATTTAGCTATGCATACTAATGTCACAGTATTTGCCAATCATCAGAGGGAAGATTACAGCACATCCTCTCCAAAGTGTCAGGTGCAGGTGATAATCTGGTGAGGACAGAGAGTCACTGGGAGCAAGTGTTGTACAGCGTGATGGTTCATCCTTTACATCCTACACAAATCAGTCCCCGTGTTCCTTACAAACAAGCTCTGGCTACAGGCTTTGCTATTCTGGAGCAAGGCATCCAGACAGCCCGTTTAGCGGGAACATATCACCCTATAATTTGGTTTGGTGTCAGAACATCTGCAGGGCTTGGAAGGAGAAAGGAGTTCACGTTGCCTCTCCAGAGATTCTTGCACTGATGGGGCTTCCCCACAAGTGTGGGGAGGACCGCTGGTGGACCAGCTCTGCTGTTAAGTACTGTAAAATGTTAGTCACTCTCCACCGAACTGCCTTAGGCTAGTGAATCTTGCTTCCCGCCATCTCTCTTTGTCCCATGGAGTATTTAATTATTTCAGGCAAACTTGAATAGCACTGTTGCATCTAAATCCTCTTTATGGATCCAGACCTATATCTCCTTTTTTTTTTGTTTGTTTCCCCATCATTTCCTTACCTATATAATACTCCCCTTCCTCAGTGGACACGGGGAGAAAAATTACATGCTAAAGATAGTGAAGCACACAGGCAAAAGCCTGACAGAATTAAGTGCTAGCCAGCACACAGCTCCCTGTATTAGCTATTATGTTAGCTGAATTCACAGGGCTGATACAGAAGAAAACAGTGACAGGAGCAGAAACTTATTACCTTAGTGATGTGGGAGAAGCATTATCAGGCTGCACAGTTGTATGCTTTAAAAGTACACTCTCTGCACTTAATCGTACTCTAGATAAATCTGGTAGGAAAAGATGAATAGTGCTGTTTACTTTTTAATTCAGTCCCCTGGGACGCTAGACTCTATTTGAAAGCCTCCAAATTCAACATATCTAATGGCAATGGCTTTGAAGTACTTTGTTGCAACTGTCATGTGTTTTGAAAAATATATAGAGAACAAAATATCAAAAGTCATCACTTTTATCAATGGATATAAGTTAACAGAAATCTTCTTCATGTATACTGTCCAGACTGTAAATGCTGTGCTCATCAGGGACAGAGAAGGAAAGAA
The DNA here is from genome assembly GCF_000695765.1 of Mesitornis unicolor. Classification (NCBI taxonomy): domain Eukaryota; kingdom Metazoa; phylum Chordata; class Aves; order Mesitornithiformes; family Mesitornithidae; genus Mesitornis; species Mesitornis unicolor. The sequence goes on along the minus strand of NW_010171083.1, from coordinate 106,071 downwards.
AAGAATTAAAGGCTAGTTTCTCTGAAAATACTAATCTCTCTTCTTCAATCTTCAATGCTGCTATAAGCGTGCTTTTTGTCACGTGCGTGTTTTCGTTTCCATTTGCATGATTTTTCAGTCAGCGAAGAGAAAAGACAATGTTTTCCACTGTATAAATAGCTATGAGATCAGATTAAAATCTTGCAGACAGGTGCCATTATGCAGGCAGACTTTCAAGGCAGGTGATGCAAAGAGTTCCTCTCTATATTATAATTTTCTAGCTTGTGGAACAACCTATGCCTGACACTTCTTGATTTGTTGAGCTGAACCACTTTCATCCTTCATTTTTTAATACAGTTGACTAGAATTTATCTGTGGTAAGGGACCATTCTTACTGCTTTTACTTTGTGATCAGATCCGAGTGACGTGTGCTACAACTGCCTACATGTTGTACCACCTGCAATATAGCCATCA
>NW_010171083.1:95161-105587 GCF_000695765.1 Mesitornis unicolor | reverse complement strand
CCCTACACACTGGAAAAAAACACTTATGTTTCAACCTAGATAACATTTATTGCATATAGCAAATAACAGCAAAGTATAAAATAAATATGGGGTAACCAAAGCTATCCATTAGGAGCTGGGCTCCTTATTCTTTTAGGTGGCTTTGAAAATCATGACACTCATGAGACAGAAATCAGGGATCTCCTCTACCACTACACGCATCTGAACACAAATGCAAAATATTTACTGAATGGAGCACACTGACAACTGAGCGATCAATCCTTCCTTTGCTCCTACAGCTCTGAACAGCAGCAGGTGTAACTCTGAAACAACTTAATCTTTATGTGAACTCGCTATGAAAGGATGATGGAACTAAACCGTAGTCCCTGTGGCCTTTGGGAATGTTTATTCTTATTTTAAATTAGCGAATCAAGGTTGAGGTTGTTCATAAGGTACCTGAACCTTGAGTCCAAGTGGCAATGGCATCTGGGAATGGCAGGGTTTGGCAAAGATGAGGTCTGCAGCAGCTCTGTTTGCAGGGTCTGCTAATGTGTATTGAGAAAGATCAGACTAAACTCTGAGAGTGACCTGAGCAGCAGACTGCAATGCAAGCAGCACTGCGGCATAGCTCACTTGCATGCTCTGTGCTGCAGCCAGTGATGCTGTAAGAACCTGACACGGGTTCCTGATGATGGGTCTGACAGCCTGGGTCCAAGAATGCCAGGTTCTTCAAGGGTGAAATGCAGCGCTTGCTGTAAACAGAGACTTCAATCTGTACTGGTATGCCTCGTGTGATTTGGCTCTAGGTACACAAATATGCTAGGACAGAAGTTTCAATAAGATACCACCACATAAATGCTAGACTACATAACACTGTATGATGTTAGCATATGGAATTAGTTACCTTAAATTCAGTCAGTTCAATAACCTGATTTTTTAGCTATTAAATGGGAAAATGCCATATGGGGATTTATTTCACCTAATTTTAGATATCCATTAGAGCAGTGTAAGTTATGAATCAATTCAGGCTCCCAGTAGTCAAAAGAGAGAGGAGCAGGCAACACATCTCACAGCAAGGAGCATCCTGCAGGGTTGCCTAAACTGAGATGATATGAATTCCTGTACACAGAATATACTGTACTATTTTGAAGGGTGATTAGGCGAAAATGAACCCCAAGGAATCCACATATTGCACTGTAACTGGAAAAAGACATGAACATATTGGCTAGGCACTGTGGCACCTTCAGTCACCCTTCAAAAAATAGGAGGCTTGAGTATCAAGCAGCCTCTGTACTTACTCTGACCTGCAAGGTGATGAAGGCAGGAATAAGCTCTGTGCAGACAAGGCTTTGCATTTCTGGAGAGCTGTAAATTAGTTCTGAACCCGTTGCCATGCTGACACCTGTTCTGTATGTTGCTATCTCATTATTTGTTTAATTTCATAGTGTCAGGCCTACACTCTGTGGTGCATATTCCTGACTCAGAACATTAGTCTCTGATTGAAAAACCATTACTGCATATAAAGTTACAATAATCAGAGAAGCTTTAATTAGTTGAGTAAATGAATAGCAAGTAATCGAACTTACCCAACAGACTCTTCCCTCTACTTAGCTTTTGAATTCTATTCATTTCATTCTGGCAGGGAAGACCTGAAATATAATGTATGAGCATCAGTTTCCAGATGGTACGGGACAGGCTCTGTAATGACTGGCTTCACTACTGACATGAAATGTAGACTACTGTACACCTGGGAATGAACGGAGTCCATATGCTGGTACCGTACTGCAAAACAAATTTATGTCATTAGCTCCACTAATTAAAAAAAAAAAGCAACACACTGCAGTTGAGAATAGTGTTTGGGGCCCATTTTCATTGTTAAACCATTTTTCCTTTCTTTTCACCAAACTGACATAATTCCAGCACTCTAATTTATGATTTGCTAATTGACTAATTTCTGCATTAATAAAAGAGTAAATTGAGCTTTCTATGACCAACAGAGCTTATTTCTAGACTGTGTACACTTACTACATCTTTGTTTGTTTTAATGATCAAGAGATACTAATATAGTCCATCTGTGACATTAACCAGTGTTAGACAATGCCCTTTCACACCAGCACTGGAGAAAAGAGCTTTTAGCGCAGCTGATTGCCAATTACCAAACTATTTCTTGAAGCCAGTCAATCCAACCTGGAACACAGGGAGACCCAAACAACTTCTCTTTGTACTGCAAATTGCTCAACTCACCGCCCGGCTTCTGGAAGCAGTAGCACCACTCGTTGTTGGAAAGCTTTCCATCTTTGAAGGAGTCACAAGAGTTGAAGAGAGGTTTGACGCACGGCTCATACTTATCCAGATAAATAGCGCTGATCTCCGAGGGATCCAGCAGCAGGTCATAGTTCATGTCAAGTTTGTTGAACATCCAGCCTAAGGAATCCTTACAGATTGGTAGTATACTGGTGTCAAATCCTGTAAGAAGATAGGAAAATATCCCCAGCTGAACCCCAGCATGCTTCTACACGTAAATTGTCGCTAAGCTGAAGCCTTGCTGATATTTTTTGGCTGGACTCAACATTAACCTGATTTGCCCAAAGCAGAACAGAATCCTAATGAGGAACTGATTGTGTAAAGCTTAAAACCCAAGCACAGCTACGGACTAGAGCACTACTCACACTCTTTAGGAGCTGTAGGGTGGGGTGGGGCTGAGATTCACAGCTGATTACTGTAATTCAAAGTTATTTCGACTCAAAAAATTCTCACTTCTTTTTTTTTTTTCCTGTTCTCAGTCCAAGTAGGTTGGCTTTGTTCCAGAAAACTGAAATGTGATGAGAAAAGGCTGCACCCATTGTATTTTCAAATTAGACTGAGTCTGGATGCGATTTAAATCCCGTTTCCCAGACCCATTTCTAGTTCCCTGATCAAATCCTTTCATACTATGCTCTCACCTTCTACCTTTCATCCCAGTTGTTCACTCTTCAAAGCCCTGCCTCCAGGCACAACAAAATGTTTTGATCTGGATTGTGAGATGTCCGAGGGAGGCAGAGAATGGACAAAGTGTCTTTTGCTTGCACCACACTGAAGAACGTCACTGCTGCAGCTGGATGCTCCAGACAGCTGCGCATGCTCCTGTTCACTGTGTCAGCTCTGTTCCTTCTTTGGCCTCCTGGACTGTGCAGTAATATAGGATTCTCTTCTAGTTCTTTGGAAACCACCATCATCATTCATTTCAATAGCCCAAATCCTTAAAAGACTGCAGAAGCAGCAGCAGCAATAAGGAAAGACCAAGCCATGCGCTTAGATACCCACAATGTGTAAAAGATGCGAGTTCCATTATTCTGCAGTCTCCACAAAATCTGTGGCATTGCCTTCTTTCACAAACAAGACAGGGCATTATAAATTCACACTGTCACTGTATTCTTCAATGCTTGATACTAACATGGACTAATTTCCAACTTATCTATGAGGCAAGAAAGTATATTTGTAATGTAGGCCTCATAAATCTGAAAATAAGGACAGTGGTTTCAGAAGGGACGCAGAAACACGCATACATTGGCTGCGGATTTACAGGCACAGAAGGTACCTGAACCACATACCCTGGGCACTGCATGCTCACACCATTTCAGCTGTGTGTGATAACCTGTCTGCTATTCATTCTGCTATGGGCCACATGGAGAAGCCTGATGGGCTTTTCCTTTTGCTGCACCTTTCGCTGAAAGAGGTCAAGTTTAGCTTTATTTGCTGTACGCGTCAAGTCCCATTCCAGGATGCTTTGTTAGAGTGAAACCCAAGATGTTGCTGGCATCATGCTGACAGTTTGTCCAAGCTCTGCAGCCTACTTGCTATTTTAAGTATTAATCCAAGGGAGGGCAGTGCTTTACGCTGGAAGCTGTGCTTTTTGTATGCAGCTGCAGCTGAAGGCTGTCAGTGACATGGAGGAACAATCAGAAGGGTTAACTAATGGGAAGGTTCACGTCATTCATAATACATGTTTCTCTAAGAAAGGAAGAAGGTAACACCATTTCCTCAGGGCTAGAGGCAGCTCAGGCAGAGAAGAGAGAGACCATGCTGAACATTTCATCACATTTTTGTGCCATTATCTCCTCTAACATTATCTAATTGAGTTTAAGCACAGTGAAAAAGAAAAAGGCCGTGTGAATAGATGTAGGAAGGAAGCCTGCTTGCCTTGCTGAAGCAATTAGGACTACTGACTTTTATTATTTTATTCACCTGAAGAAGGCAAGGCAGGATTTGGTCACTGTGCTATCTATTACTGAGTGAAAGGATTTAAGAATCCTTGACTTTGCCTTTACAAAGCACTGAAGAGCAGGACACACAGTCCTGCCTTGTGCAGGCGTGTGCTGTGCCTGCTTCCCACCACGGGGCAGGTTAAAAGTACTCAAACAGAGAGGGGTGGATCATTCAATTGCATGGTGGAGCGGGGATGGGTACAAGCTGCTTCAGCTATCCCTGTCTAACAGTTTCCAGGGGAAAAACAGATGGATTTCCTTGGATACCCTTTTCCTGCGCAGCTGCCCTCTCTGGTGATGGTCATTACACCCTGTTGTGGCACTTACTGCTGCTACAGTGGATGACTACAAGGTCTGTTGTACAACCAGTTGAGTACGATACGTGTTGCTCAGCTCTGTGGGTCTCTAAAGGTCAACTCCTAACTGGCAAGCATCAAGGCAGGGACAAGGAGATCCTGGCATGAACTTGCCCTGACAGTGTCTGTGGATTATTTCTGAGTCTTGTTTTTCTTCCTGCTGGGAAGCCTTTATCTGTGTGTACAACAGGCATTCAGGGTACAACAGCAGTGTGTCCTCAGTACTGAGCTGTCTGAGCAGATCACAAGATAGAGACTGATATGAATACGAAGCTGCTCTGTGACATACCATCAGGGCTTGGATGCAAGATAGAATCATGAAAGGTCACATACAAAGGCAGTTAATTACAATAGTTGAAGAGGTTTCGATTTTAACTTCTTATAAACAAGGGAGCTTTCACTGCTGTGACCAGAGTTTCAGACTGGGTTTACTAAGAGGCTGCATTACTAAGCAGTGCTGGATTATTAACCAGTGTCATCTGGAAGCCTTTGAATATTACAGTAGTTGATGCAATGGAAAGCCCTTAGCTAGATGGTTGTTAACAGTGGAAAGGTTAATTCTCTAATTGCCCCTCCATATGCGGCTGAAGGTGAATAGCATTATACCTTCACTTCATATTGTCTCCTGGTAAAAACCACTGCCCATAGATCACCTTTTGCAACACTGCACCCACGGTCCACAACCAGCAATCTTGGATGTTCTTGGCACTCAGCAGCAGGGATGAAAGCAAAGCGTGCCCTGAGCTTGCCACGCAGGCTCTTACTGCGAGATCACGGCAGTGGATGGAAAATGGTTCTCGGAGCTCACTTGCCTTCACTGAGAGGTCACTGTGCTCCCATCCACTTGGTGAGGCCAAGTGATGTTGAATGAATGAATTTTGTAGTCTTTTGATATATTTGCTTATAAATATGATGGAATATGCTGGATTAAATAAAGCACCTAATGTAATTCAGTAATGAATTAAGTGCTGGGTTAAAAGGCTGGACACTGAGCACAACAGACCCGGGATAACAGTAACCTCAGTGAGAACTTTTCTGCACCTTGCTGTGCATCAGCTCAGTGCTGCAGTGCCTATGGCGAGAAGCAAGAGAATGGTGCAGGCTCTTTATCCCTCCTGCTCCTGACTCCTTGGCAGAGGCTGCCAACACAGATGCCAACAGATGTCAGTTTTGGTGGTGGTTGCTCTCATTTGGACATCTGCTCACAAGGACCTGGATTGAGACCATCATGTTTCTCATTCTGACCGACAGCTGTTCAACATCCAAACAACTTTCCTTCACTAAAGATCTGGAAGGAAACCAAACTGGTGACCTACATGCAAAAGCCTCATATCCCATTAATACATAAAACGCTCCACCTCCTCTGAATTAAAATGGAATTAAATTTAAAAAAGACTTTATGTGACAATCCTAATTAAAAATAAACACATCTTCTGGCACATAAAATTATTTTCACCCTTCAAGAGCTGACTTACACGAGCCAGTTTTATTTTATTAAAGTATACTACAATTAAATTAACAGGGGAATAATTAACCTAATTTCCCCCATCACTTAAAATAAAGGAAGGAAGAGAAGAAATGTTCCCCACAAAAAACTCTTTATATTGCATAGATCTCTAGTAAAAGAAAAACAACTCCCACTCCAACCAAAGAGACTGTCTAGAAACAATACTGGAATGTTATGAATTATCAACAGGCTCAGGAGCAATTTGAATTTGATCTTACTACCTAATTAGTTTTATTATTTCCTTATGTCAAAGCATGTCCCTGAGTTGCTTATATTATTTATTGAGGAGATTTAAATTGTACAAGGGCTGCAGAAGATGAAGTTCCTGGCCTATGTTGCTTCACTGGGATCTGACAGCTCGTTGAATGAAGGCTTGGGATCTCAGACACAATGATTTTTTGTCATCCTTTTCCTCTCAAGAGAGTTAAAAAAAAAAGTGTACTCTTTTTCTTCACCTGGGGGTGAACTTAATACACTCAAAAAGCTTATTTACACTCACAGTAACATCTTGAAAATTTAATGTAGCATAGAGAAATCTCTGCTGGAACACCTTCTCTAGACAGCTGACGTGTCCGAGGCATCATAGTCATCGCATCCCACCATCTGTTAGTTTTACTGCCACAGGGACATACCCAAAATGGATTACTTTGAGGATGTGCACGCCTTTTAAGACTCTATAGGCAAAGCCAAACCAGTTCAGTTTAATGAAGTGATTAGCCTGGTGAGGAGGGCAACACATGTAGAACAATAAAAAAAGGGCAGCGTGTACATCAGAGCACATTTCCAGCTCTGCATGTGTATTGCTTGCCAGGATTCACACAAATTCCTTTTTTCAGCTTGGTATGTGAACTTTGTTTTGAATTCTGAGCCCTGTTTAAGATGTCTTTCATTTTTACAAATCTTTGAACTTGAAGTTAGAGGAAGCCAAATATTGCTGTTCTTACTCTGTGTGTATTTTCAGTGCTACCAGAGAGAATTGGAGCTGCAGAATTTGGCACGTGCAGATTATTTCATGAATACTGTTGCAAACTCTTAAAAAGAAAAAAAAAGCCTAGGTTCTGTGACATTCAAAAATGATTTAGGCATAATGCATAGCTTCTTTTTTTTAAACTGACATATAAGAAAATGTGCCAAAAGAAGTGAACAGTATAAAAACGAACGCTGTTGAGATCAAGTGTTTAAGATCATCAAGGCAGCCTTTCACATAAAAGCTGCCAGGAATCAAACTAAACTAAAAAGAGATAACAGCTCCTCTGTGAATCAGAGCAAACACTGCAGAATTACCAGGAATGTTTTTCTCACAGAAATTGCTTCAGCTAAAAAAACCCACCCAAACAACCCTACAACTTTAGGAATGAATTTGGTCTTTGGCCTTTGGTAAGGTCCTCATGAGCTGCTCACAAGGCATCTGCATGAAAAACATCCTTCTGACAACCTGATAAAATGAGATTTCATGGGGTTCTGGGCCCAAAGGACTTCAAAGATTAAAGTCTCTGGCAATTTCTGTCATGGGGTCTGAAATGAACTCACATCTTGAAACTATCATTACCAAATCACAGAATCACAGAATCTTAGGAGTTGGAAGGGACCGCGAAAGATCATCTAGAGCTGTACATCCAGTTGTCTTTCTGCACTATGGTTTGGTTTCCTCTGCATGCCAATATCCTTTCTGGACTACTATTTAAGAAATAAGTAGGACATACGGTTTTAAAGATACTGACTTTGTTGTAAATACTGTGGAAAGTAGGGACCATATGAAGAAGATCATTTAAGCAGAACATGGCTTGTTTCACCACGTAGTTTTAAGATACAATCACTTGGCATTAGGGCCACAAAGATGACCAGAGGGCTGAAGCACTTCCTCTACGAAGACAGACTGAGAGAGTTGGGGTTGTTCAGCCTGGAGAAGAGAAGGCTCCAGGAGGACCTTATAGTGACCTTCCAATACCTGAAAGGTGCCTATAAGAGGTCTGGGGAAGAGCTGTTCACTAGGGCAGGTAGAAATAGAACAAGGGGTAATGGTTTTACACTAGAAAAGGGGAGATTTAGGTTGGATATTAGGAAAAAGTTCTTCACCATGAGGGTGGTAGATCACTGGCACAGATTGACCAGAGAGGTGGTGGAGATCCCATACCTGGAGATATTCAAGGTCAGGCTTGATGGGGCTCTGAGCAACCTGATCTGGTGACATTGTCCCTGCTCACTGCAGGGGTTGGACTGGATGAGCTCTAAAGCTCCCTTCCAACACAATACATTCTATGATTAATGAGGTTTGATGACAGTTTTGAGCAATAACACTTTTGGTATATTCTGTCTCTCTAGGAAGAGGCAATCTACTGCTACACAAGCTCAGCACAAATTAAGTGTGGCTATGGAGACATGGACCAACCGTCAATGCCCATGCTGATGTGCCGGGTATGCTCTACCACACCTTTAGCCTCTCCAGTCTCACACTACAGGGAAACCAGGCACTGCGAGCAAAAGAGCCATGAAAGGGAGCAGTTGACCGAACTCTTTAAATTCTGTGTGTGTGGATCCTGGCTTTAGACAGCTTGTACCAGAGAATCAGGGCAGTGAAGTGAAGGTGAATCACACACCTAGATAAAAATTGTGCATCCTCTTTGCAACCCAGGGGCCCATGTGTTTTGGGACATATTATTTAAGAGGATTAATGAGTCCTTACAGAAAATAAATTTGCATCTGCACTCTGATGAACATGACCTCTTTTGATGCTGTTATCTGAATCTTTCCCCTCCCTGGTGGGTAAATGACATCAAAATCAGCCATGTTGGCTAAACCTACAGGGAGTAAATGTCCTCTAAACTGTGCATTTTCTTCCTTTCTTAAAAAAAACCCAACATCAAAGGAAGCAAAGATGATGTTATTAAATACCTGGGACACAACAGATTCCAGCTTTGCACACCATTTAACTATTCCAGCTCAGCATTTGCCATGTGATGTTTTCATTATTCTTTCTCTTATAGTGGCTCATGCCACTGACATTGGGTCAGAAAATGCTTGGCCATAAACTAGGAGGTAAGCATACATCATGGTCTGTCCCCAAGAAGTGATTCAGGTGCAACCACACTGATTTGGAAGGTCATGGAGTTTAACTGCACAGACATGAACCATACCATGCTAGTTAACCTCAGAGCCTGAGGAAAGCCCTGAGCAGTTTTATTTACTCATATAAACGTGACCTCCACAGCCTTCAGACACAGTTATTTGCCTAATGAACTTGTAAAGGTCTCTGTGTCTCTGGCTTCCAGATATTAGAGCTGTTTGGGCCAGAGAGAGCACAGAAATGACTGCAGCTCCTTTAGAAAACGGTGCAGCCATTTATTTGCAGGATCAGGTCTCGCGCGTACCTGCGTGACTTGACACTGTAGCACTAACAGCTGTAGCTCTCGCAGGCTGGGAAGCTGCCTACAACATTCAACGTTCAAGAGGAAGGGTGTTTTCTTACTGCCTTGTGCTGTCTCCGAGCTCGTTGGTTTGATGACACGATTCGCATCCTCATGAAGAGCACCGAACCAGTCTTTTAGTCGAGATGCGAGATTCCTCAATTCTTTGTCTGTGCAAGCTAGAAAAAGAACAAAGCACCAGATTGAGTCAAAAGAACCAGCAAAAAAGCCCTTGCTCTAGATAGTCTAGAAGAAAAATATGGTTTATGGTTGTAAAGTCCTTCTCATCAAGAGCTCTGAAGTAAAAGAGAAGGTTAGGGAAAAGGATGCAAGTTAAAAAGAAAATGTAAGTCATTGTGAATTATAAGTTGTACTCAAGTACTTCCTCGGTAGCTGGCATGATTTGTGGTGGAAGAAGTGACACGCAGAGCTACCTGCAGGTTCTCAATTAGAGCTATGTCACTATTTAACTTAAATGTTTTCATGTTTTAGGATTTCAGAGAAAAATATCAGTCAAACAGATGGGGAGGAGGGACATACTTGCCTAGACATACTACTTGAACAAGATGCTAGAAACAATTTATAACCACATTTGGCTTAGTATGAGGCTATTATCACAGTAATAGGAAATACATATACTTATTTATACACATAAAAAGATTGCTCTGTTCCTCTCGTTCTAGTGGAAATGAGACTTTGCCACCTCTGAAGGTTGTCAATTCCATTTTGTTAGGCAGGTAAAATATTTCTTTTCTCATAAATTTTTACTGAGAAGTATCTAATCTTTTTTCCAGAAATTTCTGCCAAGAGATTAATGTCCAGCTGAAGCAAATACTTTTAAGGAAGAAAGCTGCATTAGTCACCAGTTTCTGTCAGAAAAAATATTCTTGTTTCTCTATCACGTTTAGTGCTTAAAATTCACATGCTCAGACAATT
>NW_010171083.1:73860-95130 GCF_000695765.1 Mesitornis unicolor | reverse complement strand
CCTGCTGTGCACTCGTTCTACATTTTAAAGGACATTTCTCGGAATACAGAGCAAGATTTTATGCCACAGAGGCAGACATCCTTCACAGGGCAAGCCACAATACGTCTTCTCCAATTCACTGCACATTATAATATTCCTCCTTCCACCTTACTGGAGAACAATCGAGTCCCACAGATTGTCTGCCCAAGTTAAACTCACTGCTCCAATGACTGCAGTGAACTTGCTGATATCTTGTGGCTCTGGTGAGTATTTGTTTGTTCTCACAGGGGGTTTTTTGGGTCAGCAATAACTCTGAAGTTAAAAATAGGATGTTACAGCTTTTTTCTATGTGGAAAGTTCTTTAGCATTTGCGGGCAGGGGAGGAGAAAAAGAAAGACTTTCCCATTTTTCTGTAATACTGAGAGATTTTGGTGATTTTCCTATTAAAGATAAAAATATGAAGGTCACTATCCTGCTAAGGCTGAGTCCAGGTAAGGAAAAATCATGTCTTATGGAAAAAAAATAACAATGAATGTAAAATAAATGGAAGGCAATGCAATATTAACTGTAAATTGGCTTACATTACTGAAAGAGCTTATCACTTTATTTTCTCACTTAAATGATATTTTACTCATTGTAAACTATCTTATCTTTGCAAGTTAAGACAAAACCAAAAAAGTGATAGGATTTTTGAGGCCATCAAGCCTTCTTTTTTATAAGGAACATCTCATGCTGCTGCTGTTCCTTGGCTGTTACTCACAAAGTCTTTTATCAGAGAAAAATCACAACAGAAGCAATAGCAAAATAAACCCCATCATCCTGCCTGTAACAAGCCCCCATCAGGACATGTGGCCTGAAGGAGTGAGAGGGTAGGAAGAAAACTAGTTTTATAGGTAATAAATATTCAGGAATGAACTAGATCCTGACAGGCACGAATGACTTCTTATTTTGTGAATTTAGATCTATAAAGCCAAAGAAATTACCATCATGCACTGATTTTAGCAGAAGTTGGGCACCTAAATACATGCTTAGAAGTGATGGAGACATTCCTTACACATGGGATGGGAAATGCTGTTCCTGCATCTCCTGTTGAACTGTCATCAGCTGATTTTCATCAGGCATAATTTTTGCCAAAATGTTATTAGTCAACTACAGCAACATGAGAGCCCATAATAATCTTCTTTTAGCCTGTCTTCACAAATGTTTTCTGAGAAGGAATGTACCGATAATCATATAATCTTTCAGAATTAAAAGGACGCAGTACATTTTCTTTCCTTCCGCCAAGTAGCCGTCTTGTTCTTTGAAAGTCAATATTACAAAGGAAAAAAGAGAGAAACACAGTGCATAACAAGTGTTGTTTAGACAACGCCTCTTACATGACAAGTTATCCATATGTTCAGAATATTTCACAAATGTATCTCCAGTCAAAACCGCACACATAAACACAGCTTTGACTACTGATTAGATCAAGTGACTCAAAGAAAGATAATTCAGTTGCCCAAGACATGAGTTACATAGTTTTACTGTGAAAACCTGATACTTATTAAGTATTGATTGTGGCACACGACACGTTCAGGAAGCCAAGGCTGGCACTCTGGACTACAGCCACTTCTGTGCCTTTCTGAGACCCTCATGGCACCTTCTGTACAGGTGTGCTGAGCTTCACAGACTTTGAGTCAACAAGTCACAGGGAAAAAAAGTATTAAAGAAAATACCTTCTAGGGCTGTTTTCCTTATGCAGATTTATGTACTTCCAAATACAAAGACAACTCTAGACAGCACAGAGACGTAAGGTAAGTCAAACGCTCTGAGGAATGCTATATTTGCTCTCAAACTCCAGTGCAGAGTGTGAGGCAGCAGTTTGGAGCCTGCGTGCCTGCTCTCCCAGGCTCAGCACCACGCAGAATGCCCTTCCCAGGGCAAAACTTACATTTCTAAAATACATTTTGCAAAGAGGTCATTTGAGTTAAACTGCATCGACTAAAGAAATTTGAATCCATGTCTTTAAACTGCAATAGCAACCAGGATTGAATGCACAATGTAAGTGGCACAATGTAAGTAGACTAATTTACAGTAAATCAGACTTGAAATTATTTTCTGTATAGTCCAGCCAATCAAACATGTCAGGACCTGTAAAATGTCATTCATAATGAAATATTTTTTTTTGCTTGTTTGTAATGCTAACTGTGTCCAGAAGCAGCTTTTACCATTCACATGTACATTCCTACTTGGATCAATTCTCTGTCATTACCCAAGTGCTGCGATCCATGACTTACATCAGCCCAGCTATATCCTATGGCTGCTCAGACACAGGACCTCTGTATCCTGCTGTCATTCTCTAACAATATTTCTCTTGATTTAGATGGAGTATGATTAGGTTTTCAGCCTCTTCTTTACCGTAAGCTTCCTTGAAGACTGATTCATTCACTTACTCTCAGGTCAGTCTTTAAAACTGCTCCCTGGATGATGCTTTCTCTTGTTTTCACCAACAAGTCTGCAAAACGCCACAGACCCTGCCGATTTCCCTTGGAATTCGGTCTCAGACACAACTTGACAGTAAGCCCAGAACTGGAGCTTAATGTATGCTAGAGAGGTTTTTGTTATGAATAACTCGGATATTCCTTAGGTATGTTGCTTAAGGATGATTCAACAGAGGATATCACGTTGAGGTTCTCTCTTAGGACCGCAGTCTTTCTTCAGAAGAATAGCTGCTATTTCATGAGCAAAACAGGAAGCAATTGTGCTGTTAATATACAGTGAACAGTAAATTTCTTCATGAGACTCCAAAAATTTAATGAAAAGTTCAGTTAAATTTCTATTCAAGTATTTCATGCCCTCAATCTTACTTTCTTCTGCACATTAAAATAGTGGAGGAATTATTTTACATTTTTTGTATTAGATTTTATTTTAATGCTACCGTGCATAGTCAAAAAGATTCTGCCTTTCTACCTAATGGAACTGCATTCCATTTTATTTACTTTATTTGAATATTTTCAGAACTCTCTAATAAATCTAAATTTGTTTGTTTTGGGACACATTATTTTAGACCCTTCAAAGTGGATTGGCATTCAGAGGGCATGAGTTTAAAACACACAAATTCAGGCCCAGCCTCCAGCTGGATATCCAGGAGCCAGAGCACTTAATGATTTATTTCTGGTGATAGAGCCCATTAGTTACATATCAAACAATTAGGAAGCATAGCTCTGAGGAGCCCCAGATCTAAGAGCCTCATATATAAATTTGCATTAGTATAAGTTATAAAGCATTTTTAAGAACCTTCTTCATGAAATATACAGTGCAAATGTACCTCTTTACTATTAATAGAAGTTCCAAGTAACATTTTGCAGATGAGAATAAGGCTGTAGGAGGAATAGAAGTGATAATGGGTCTCTTGCTATTTGAAGGTCTATAAGGAGAAAATACGTAGGTTGCAAACAATATGGCTATTGACATGACTTGAAGCACTGATTAAAAAACCTCGGATGAAGAGAAACACCAAGGGAGGAACCTCCTCACAGCCCCTCTCTAGCGACTGAAATCTGTCCAGTCAACTGCCAACAACTATTTAAAACTCTACTGCTGGGAAAAAGACACAAGTGCAAACATATGCAAATAAGCATTTTCACTTCTGTGTATATTTTCTTCAAGATAAGAGAATCCGGCTTTAATTCATTCTCTACACCTTTCCAAAAGGGAAAAAACCCACAAGCCTTTATACGTGTTGTTTTATCAATGTCACTGAAAGTTCTGCTGTAGCAACGCTCTGACACCAGGTCCCTACATAACATTAATTCCTGGATCCTTCACTGCTGATGCGCTTTGATCACATCCATTGAACAGCCCATGACTTCCATGTGGGTGTGGTAGGTTACTATCGCTGCTGTTACAAATGGGGATGATGAAACAGGTTGGTTAACATCTACACTCTCAACTTGGTCACAGTGTGCATTGCTCAGCATCTGACACAGCAGTGGCACCATGAACAGTGGCAGAATCATGGAAACATTTGGTTGGAAAGACCAAAGATCATCGAGTCCAACCATAACCTGTCCACTTCTAAACCACGTCTCTAAGCACCTCATCTACCCATCTTTCAAATACCTTCAGGGATGGTAACTCCCCCACTACCCTGAGCAGCCTGCTCCACTGCTTGACAACTCTTTTGGTGAAGAAATTCACTGAATCTGTCACTGCTCTGAAATATGACAATGTGGATGCAGGAGGAGGATCTGTTTGCTGCTGGGTCCAACTGACATCCTCAGATCTGAATCTGCAGATGTTATGAATCATCCTGCAGAAGTGATTTAACAGCAAGCCCTGAAAGTGCAGATTTATTCCCAAGGGTGAAGCAATTGGTCCAGCAGTTATTTATTCCTAACAAACTGAAAGCACTGTTGCTAAATACCTATTTTCACCAAGCAGAAAACATTAATCTGACCTAATGGAAAGGCATTAGCATGCTGTAAAGGCTCATGTTTTTATAGGTGTGCTTCCATTATGGACTTTCTCAGCTCTACAGATACTAATGTATACATATTGGTGGTGAAAATTAACAGTATAATATTTAATTTCACTCTTTCAGGGAGGGACTTTCAAAAGTGCTCAGTGCCAGAAATTAAACACTAAAACTGAACTTCTGTAGAAGTATAAGATTAAATCAATATTGAATGTTTTCTCACATCCCATTTTTATTCCAGTCTAGCAAAACAATATTGTAAAATCTCCAGCCAGTACCAAAACAAGCCCTATAACTCACACTGCAGTTAACTCTAAACAAATCTTAGTACTAAGGAAGTACATTACTGCTTTAATGTCTTGCCAGCTGTGATAATGTCCTGGTACTACGTGACAAGCAAGGAGTCCATATTGCCCAGAAAAAAGTTTCAGTGATACATTACACTATCTCCGAATAAGGAAGCTATTCATATTATAATCTCCTAGGCAGAGATTGGGGAGCAAATTCTCTATTGCCTGAATACCAAGAATGTGAACATTTTCTGAGAGCTGAGCTAGTTTCAACTGCTTCTGTACTGTAGAGGAAAGGAAACTGCAAATGCAGAGAAATAAAAGAGTGACAAAACAAAAGCATTATAAATGTATATTTAGCCATTCAGATTAGTGCCCTTTCCAACATGACAGAATTCAGCTTAGAAACATGTCACTAATTTTGAGTCACCTTCTTCAAAAAGATGCCAATGTCCTGTCATGGAGCAGACAAATGTGTCGTGATTGAGGCAACCAGCCACATAATGTGAATAAAAAATGGAAAACATTGCAAGAGAGCCCATCTGAACCCATAGTCTGCAATTTCAGACTTGCCCTGAGCAGCAAGAGGGAGTGGATGCATTAATGGAAACGAGTCCCGCCTGCTGCTTGGCTCACAAGCAGAACAACAGCTGTATTTGTAAGACATATTTGTTGTAACAAGCAGTCCAGTCATTTGTCCTGTTAGCCTGGAGAACAAGTCCATTTAGTTTTGACTAAAACGCGATAGAGCACAAATCTACATGACACTGTCCAATAGTGATATTATATTTCTCCAGTTAGAAACAGGATAGGCATAGTTTCAACAATTCAGAAGGAGAAAAAAAAAAAGTCTTATTTCTGTATTTTTGAAGACTAACATGACAATCGGGTGCAAAGGTCTATGGTAAAACACATATTTAAAAACACTATAATAACACTATTTAAAAAGGTTTGATGTAGGTGTATCATAGCATGGAAATTGACAGGAGAGAATGCTCATCTTTTGTACTAAATACTACTTTTTATATTATTTGCTGTATAAAATGTGGCAATCCTAACCACGCTTTCTCTGACAAACATCACTACACTCTCTCTCTTGTAAGTAAGTCAACAACTTATTTCACCCTCCTATAATTGTGCCCATGTCTGTGGATTATCACAACACGCTTTAAAATTAAAGTACACAAAAAATTGCATCAGCTTCCAGGCTTCAGGGAGTACGCACGCTCCCAGCCATGCAAAATACGAAGCCTCCTCTAAAACCAGCTGCTGGAGCTGAGTGGAAAGAAAACATCAAGATAAATTCAGCGCTGTGGTAACCCTCCACTTCAAATGCAACTACACACACATGCATATAAACATACACACCTATATGTGACTTGGAGATGACTCCAAGTGTTTCACCTGTGATATTTCAGTGATGCAATTATAAGGATAATTACCTTGGCAAATATTTCACTGTTCTTGGTTGGAAGGGGCAATGCTCTAATTTGCTCTTTTCGTTGAAGCCTCAGGCAACTTCTCATAACAATAATAAAAAATTAAGTATTATGTCAATAGTTTTATGAAGTAGAAAGGAATAGATTGTTTACTATTACTATTGGGTTGCCCAAAAAGTAATGGCATGTTTTTTTAATGGAGGGATGTACATGTCTTGAAATGTAACAGACTTCACTGTAACCTGCAAATTCGTTATGTAACTTGACAGCTGACAGTTCAAGCTTGTTTTAGAAAAAGAAAGTGCATGATTTCGTTAACAATTATTTATTTAGCATTGATTTCAAAATGGAAAAGAAAATTAAACATTTTGGTCATATTTTGCTGTAGTACTTCCAAAAAGGAAAGTAAGGCACAAGGTCATAAAAAGTTATGTGATGTGTACGGTGAAGATGTCTTAAAACTACGTCGATGTCTGGATTGGTTTGCTAAAATTTTTGTCTGGAGATTTTTACGTTAAAGATGCACCACACTCATTGGAAGGCCAATCAAAGTTGATAATAACAAAATAAAGGCAGTGATCAACTCCAATTGGAAATTAACGACACCAGAGATTGCTGATAATCTTAAAAAACTGAGCATTGAAAACCATTTAAAACAACTTGGATGCATTAGTAAGCTTGATATTTGTGTGCCACATAAGCTCTAAGAAATTAATCTCACTAAGCACATTGACATCCGTGATTCTCTCTTGAAACATGAAGAAAATGACCCATTTTTGAAACCTATGATAACAGGCAATGAAAAATGGATTGTTTACAACAAAAACGGATGAACAAGATTGTGGAGCAAGCGTGATGAACCAGCTCAAACCACTTCAAAAGCAGATCTTCACCAGAGGAAGGTTATGCTGTCAGTCTGGTGGGATTTCAAAGGTATTGTGTACATTGTATTGCTTCCAAGGAACCATTAATTTGGACATGCACTGTCATCAACTGGATGAATTGAATGATGGCTTCAAACAGAAGCATCCAGAACTGGTGAACTGCTAAGGTGTTGCGTTTCAAGTTCGGTCACTCGTCAAAATTGTTGCAATGTGGATGGGATTTGTAACCATATTCATCATATTTGTCAGATCTGGCACCACCAGTCCACCATTTGTTTTGTTCTTTACAAAATACCTCGAATGGTAAAACCTTCTTTGCTGATGAGGATATCAAATTGTTCTTGGAACTGTTTTTTTGCCAGAAAAGATAAGAACTTCTTCGAGCGCAGAATCAGGAAGTTGCCTGAAAGATGGCAGTGATATATTGTTCAATAAAGTTTTTGTTTCCCATGAAATATTCACCTTTCATTTACCCATAAATACATGCAATTACTTTTTGGCCAACCCGATCTAAGGAAAGGTATTGCATTCCGAACATGTCCTGCTGGTTCAATAAACAAACGTCTTTCAATTAAAATTTCTCCTATAGCCACCAACATTTCACGACAAAGTTCTACGTGGGTATATTTCTTGTACTGCATATTTGGCATTCACTGGCTAATCTTCCACAGGGTTGACACCTACGCTGATAACCACCTCTGATCCTTCTGTGTTTTCTGCCTTGTCTTATAAATACAGCAGCAGATGCCAAGATCCTACAGTTCAGGCTTTGAGATAATTACAGTGGCAGCAGAGTTATTGGGAAGACGAAATAGGCTTTGATCTGAAGCTTCCTTACACTGATACATTTAAAACACAAAGCTCAGCTAGACCTGTATAAACAAATATTGAGAGCTACAAAACTCACTCTCTAAAGCTGTAGGCAAAGCGTACATCTGCTTTCTTAGTACTTAATGATGGTTCCTTTTGTGCTCGCATTAATTGTGAAAACCCTGGAAAGTTCATCTTTGCCAGGTGCTTAAGAAGGCTGGAGGCTTATTTTAAATACATCCAAATTATAACAATGCTGGAGACTACTGAACTGGGCAGGAAGGCTTGTGGGAGTAACCTCCCTTGTGACACTTTGGCCATGTCAGGTACTGATTAAAATGTAATCTCCTGCATGGTTCTTAGCCTCCCAAAATTCATTTGGCAGCTCACTCTAATGTTATCATTCAAACTCTGCCTTGTCACCTGAAAGGAGGAATAGACGGAGAAGACTGAAAACTAAAACAGAGCAAATAAAAATGTCTAACTGAATGGAGTTTTCCAGAAGTTCATGCTATGCTCTGGATGAAAAAAGTCTCAGTAGAGTTGTCATCTCCCTTCTTGTCTCCCTTGCTTTCCCTGTTTTTTACAGTCTACTCTGAACAGATGTCCTTGACTTGGCAGGCACTTGTACGCATCCAGTGTCTTCTGCGCTGTCTCAGAGAAGGCATTCCCATTAGCTGTACTTGTGGCTTGTCAAGTGTTGGCCAGTTGTTGCAAGAGAGCTATCAGGGTTCTTTCAAAGACTGAACATAGGTTTAATTTTAAAGCAGACCCACAGCTCACCATCCATGGGAGGTTTTCACAGATACCTGACTTTGCTGCTAACAGTTTAGCAGATATTGTGCTCTCAGACACTTATAATTAAGAATAGAAACAAAACTCACTGGGGTTAAAATTAGGTAATTGAGGGATGATTATTTTTAGGCAAACAATATAGGCTACCATACTGTGTACATTTGAGTTTCAGATGGAATTGTTTCCTACAGACCTTCCAAAGTCACAGCGGAAAGTGTCAAGACAATCAGCTGAACTTTCCCACATCCAGGAGGTTGTTTTGTTTTCTAGAGATGAACAGAGAGAAATTTTAGATTCTGATTTTCAGTGAGTATGTTCTGAATTACAAAAGTTGGAAATAACTCGAGCAGTTGATGATAAGGGCAGCTACTAGCTTCTATAATGAAAATGGCCTTGAGCTTGAAAGAGCAAAACTCAGGTAGTAAAATTAGTAACTTGACAGTATTCGAGAAGAAATGGGAAAAATCTATTTTTGTTCAATCAGAGCAGGAAAGCAACAGCCAAGAACATAAATTAAGAGATTACATATATAGAAAAAAGTAAAAACATAAGACGATTTGACAGAATACCTATGTTAAAGCACAAGCACATGCAACGCTTCTCAAGAAGTAAGTCGAAAATGTGGCTATGTAGGAAAAGAAATGTAAGAGAGTTCTAATTTTTACAGTTTCTTGTGCAATCATTTCACACTTGTGCAATCATAGATGAATCTAAACTTGATTAGGGAAAAAACAATGGCAGTAGATAATTTTTTTAAAGTGTCATAGTAAACAGGGATATTAATTATGATTTTATATCCTTCTTTTAAAATGCATGAATATTTTAGTGGTTCATAGGACAAAACTGCTTATTTTATACAGTTCTGTTCTTCTGACACTATTCCATCTCTGTTCAAAACTAAAATTAATGAGCTCTCAGATAGTTATTGGTTAGTTTGTTTGTTTGAATGAGAAAAGGTATTATTTTTACAGCTAGCAAGGCAGTGTGTGCTGGACTGGTAGTTGCCTATTCTGGAGGTAAAGTTTGGGCTGTCCACTTGCATGGTAATGATTACTGCTGCTACCCGAAGAAAATAAGAGCAGAACATTGTACAGAAAAACAAGAGCAGCACTTTGTTATGCAGCCTATGTGTATCTATCACAGGGCACTTCCAGAGGGCCAGCGAGCCCAGTGACTGATCTGCTTTCCCACAGCAAAACCCACTACCCCACATCCTTCTCAGTGTCCCTGCTGTGATTTAGGATACTGCCTACAAGCTGCAAGAGGGACCCAGGAGATTATTAGGAAGACACCTTTCTGCCAGGAACTGGTACTTTATCATACAAGAGGGAAGCAATTGAGTAGATTAACTTCATTTTTACCGGTGCCCACCATCTTTATTCGCTTCCTCAGGGACCCTTGCCAAGTGATAGATAAATCCAATTCGCCCATGCTTGAGCAGGATGGAGAGGAAGATGCTCGCGTGTCAGCATATGCTAGCAGAAAATATTTTCCCCCTCATTGACTTTTTTGCACATCAGCTGATTTTTATTTCATACTGTGTATATCTCTGTACTTACTTCCTGTGCTCCCTACTGAATGTTATCACATCTGATACCACCAGGGCTTCATTAACGTAAAATGTTGTCATGTGGCGAATTATTCTTAAATGAGAAAACACAGACAACCCTAGAAGAGAAAATGAGTTGTTGGACAGCATGGGGCCAGGAGCATTTGAAGATGTCCCATAGGAATTTCTCCACAAATTGTTGGGGAAACCGATTGAAATTCAATACGAAAGTGCAAATGAGACAACATAGCTCCCTAGTGGCTTGTAAAGATCCCCTGGAAGGAAATCAGGAGCACAACTGCACCTTGCAAAATCAAGAAATGCATAAATCCCACCGGGAAATACAGTGAAGGAATGCAGCAATATGAAACAAATCAAGTAAAGGAGTAATTTTAGAAAGAATTGCAACATATTTTGAGAATCAACTTTGAAGGAACTTAAGATCTGAACAGGATTTTATCAGAATCAGTGTTACACCAGCGAAGTGTAATTAACTTCACAGGAGTGAACGGCAAGGGCTACATCAGCAAACACACTTGTCTGCCTTGGTTCATTACCAAAGGCATTTACAAATACACCTCTCACTGTGGGTGACTTTGGAGGTGAAAGAGGTGCGCCCCAAGCAGGGCTCTGGCTGCCGGTCAGACAGCTGCCTCCTGCGGTGTGAGCAACTGGGACTGCGGAAACTCCCCAGATGGTGGAACGTCAGTGGGGTGCGAAAGGAGGGAGGACCTCTTCCCTTGCAAAACTGGTGCTCAGGAACTGGCTTGGATTTACACTGGCAAAGTGGTGAAGCGGCTTAGTTTTTAACAAGCTTTGGTGCTTTTGGCTGAGGTAATCAATGATGCTTCAGCTGTCATGGCCTCTGCTTCTGGATTGAAGGGCTGGGGTGCTGCTAAAGCACAAAGAAAACTTCTCCAGGATTAAAAGGAAGATAGCTAATACGAGCTGAGTGTCAGGGAAGGCTGTAGATAAAAAAAGGCTCAAAAAACCCACTGTCTGTTGTTTACCTACTGTGACACGTACCTCCTATAACTACAAAATTTCATTTAACAGTATAAAGTATGAAATGAACATACTAATGGGCACCTGGCCACTTAGATGCTGTGAGAATCAATAACTTCAAAAAGTATGGAATGGAGTTGCAAAAACCTCCTACTAATGTGTATTTTGAAGAACCATTTAAAGAAACATCAATTCTTTTCTCAGCCATTCATGCACATACGTGTATTTTTCAAGTCTTTTAGAGGGAGGATTGACTTTTGTGTATTCAAGGATTTGATCTACTGAAAATGCCCTGATTGTTAAAAAATATTTGCCCTACTAAAATATTTAACAACTAAAAAGAAAACCAACCAGCAAGTGAGATCAAAACCATCCTGTGGCATTATAAAAACCATAAGATGAGCAATTTCATAAAGGATAAAAATGGCTTGTGTGAAAGCAATTTTTTTTTTTTAAATGACAGATTTGGAACTGTGGCTGAGGAAGCTTTGAAAGTGGCCAGGCTTACCGGGTGTATTGTAAGGTAGTTGTAGTCTTTGTAGAAGCAATTATTATCATCTTCCCCAAGCACAGACAAGTCTGTGAGCAAAAAAAGCAAACAAAAGGAGAAAAGGCTGGCTGAAGCACACCCTTTCCCAAGCCTAGATGCTTACTCGCTGATGGCTTAAGCCAAAGTGAAAACAGTCTGAATCTAATTTAAACTGCTGAAAATTCAATAGCTGGTACTGTATCTGCTGAAAGAACAGGCGAGGAAGGAGCAATGTTCTGGGCGAGGGCCAGTGGCTCTTGTTTGAATGTAGACCTCAAGCGGTTCTTTCAGACCCACCGCCTGTCAGCCCTCGTAAGTGTTCTTCAGAGTAATTATTTAATCAGAGCAGCCATGGATCAATGCTCTCAAAGTGTTTGTAATTAACAGATTTTTGTAAAAGGTCCAGCATGGCATCCTGTAGAACTGACGATTCGGAGCTCCAGATAAAATTTTACATTGTGCAAACATCAGCAGGTTTCCAGTGGCAGCTTTTTAATTGGCAACACTGAGGCCAGACTTCTAACTAATAAGAAAATTATTTTACCTAGACTTTTTTCATTTATCAGGCTATTCAGTTCATACCTCATACTATTAAAATTAGACTATAGGCCTGATCCTGCTTTTACAAGGTTCTGAGTTTACTTGAGTACAACTAGAAGTTGAGTCTGATTTCTCCAGGTGCAGTATCCCAAAAGAATTTTTGAATATATCATTAATTCTCCCTCCAAAAGTAGCCTTGTGCATTTTAAATGTCATTATTCCTCTGATGCTTCTAAAAGGTGCAAGGATTATCTTTTCACACTCTTGCTCTTTTAACTATTAATTTTTTTTTATTCACTACAGAGCTGGAATATACTTTTCCCATTTTGCCACAAGTTCTGGGACATTAAAAGCAGGACATTAAAATATCTATAGGCTTACAGGCCTTTAGTACAATATTTGTTATCCCCATATTTTTAGAAAAAGCAGTTATTACATTAAAGGAACAAAGTCCAATTATTTCAGCGTAAGCTAATAACCATCAGGTTGCTTTGCACGTGTCCCATTGCAAAGCTTTAAAAATAATTTCCTACTATGTGCGCTATGACGGGTCATAGCTGGAATCCACAAATCTACACAGTTAGTCAGTAAAATTCTACTTTTCTAACAGGAAGAGTCAGACACTGTACTCACAATTATCCTTCAGGATGACAGCGTTCCAAATTTTAATCCCTTGCTAATCAATACGGTCATAGGGTAGCCAATGGCAGAATTTGGTGGTTTGAGCTTTGTGTGGCTAATAGAAGATTGCAGCTTCATTGATAAGTTTGGTCCCAAAAAGCTTCAGTAAATTTGACAATCAACTCTAGTTTAAAAAGAAAAAGTAATCTGTGGAATAGCTTAAAGTGTTGGTGCCAAATTTGAATGAGTAAATGCAAATGAGTAAAACTGTGCATAAGTAATACTAATTAATGGTAAAACCTACATGTGAAGCTGGGTAAAGTTAGCTATTAGGCCAATTAAGACTATTCTGAGTAATTTGGTTTGAGGAAGCTTTAATGCTTCCCTTGATTCTAATCATAATGTTTCATCTGGAAAAGAAACACTTGAGCAGGTACACAGCACTTGTAATGGGAATTGACTGAACAGCGTTTTGCAGAGTAATCTGTGGAGGCTGGGGCCACTAACCGGAATAAAAATTTTAACAGAGATGCCAAACTATCCATTTTGGTTCTGAAAACTGGTGAAGTAAAACACAATTATGTCCTTTACTAAGTAACAAAAACTGTTTTCTTCATTTATCATTTCCTTCTGGCTAACAGAGGAAGCTCTGCACTGGTGGTGCTAACAGCTCCTTGTTTTCAGCACATATTTACAAATGGATTGGGCACCAAGGGATGCTTTTTATCTAGGGAGGTAAAAGTAATTTTATTCCTGATCAAAGGTGATGACCGATAATGAGCACACAAAAGATTTGTACAAATACATTTAGGAGTGTTAATAGATAAACATTTACATTACTGGAGATTGAAGAGGTATTTTTTGCTGTTTATCTAGAAAAGCAGACATATTGAGAGATTACTGTACCAAATTTAAAGTTTCCCCCAATACACAGGTGTGAGAGTACAACGCTTTGAAGGAGTCTGGGGAGAAGATGTCGACTCATCGGTGATGACGGAGGTTGGCTACTTCTGTGGGGAGGGAGCAAAGAAGTGAAAATCAGAGTAATGTGTTGTAGACTTGCGAGGGAGGTTTCAGGGTGCATCTCCAGTCCCAGGGCTCCAAACTACAGTCCAATCCATTGGACCAATAATGACCCACAGTCATACAGACCTGTTTTAGATATTCCCTTTTAGTGGAATTGCAGATGTGTATCCCAACAACCAAACGCAACATAAACCAACCAATGATCTGAGAAAAAACCTGATGATATACTTCCATGGATCAAGCACAACTACTTAAATGTCAGCACTATTTCTAAGGGAAAGTATTTGCCTTAAACTTGACTGAAGTTTCTTCTGAGGAAGAAAGCAGACATGAATGATCTGCTGGTTCTTCCCCCAGTTTGATAGCCTCATTACTACTTTATCAGGACTGTTCTACAAAACATGGCATTTCTTTTATTCCACAGCAAGGGTGAAATCATAGAAAGCATGACATTATATATAGATAAAGCGGACTAGTTGAGATTTATACTCACATAAGTTGGAACAGTACAGATTTCAGTTCCCTGCATAGTATTTTCTTGGCTAATTGGTTGTAAAATGGGTTTGGAAGTCAATTCAATATTTTCAACTAAGCTACTGCCAGCATTTCTCCACCTTGTTTCCATATAAGAACAGTACCAAAGCCTTTCAGTATGAGAAATGAAATTTTACATTTCAGTGTAAAGTTCTCAAATATTTTTACAAACATCAGTTTTTGACTATGTTTCGTTCATCTGCTATAGCTCTAAATAACTAAATATGTGAGAAATACACTTATAATGTGACAAAAATAAGTCACTGGGAAATCTTTTCTTTGCTTCCTCCTGAAACCTTCACTGACAGTAAGAAGAGATGAGATTTAAGTATCTATGCAACAACAGGTGAAGGGCACTCACATTCACTCTTTTGCATAGCACGCAGAATCACAGAGCTACTCCCATACAAGTAATAATGCAAGAGGAGCCTCCTTCAGTTGACGTAAAGGCAGGCAGTAAAGAGAAAAAAATCACCCTTGGCTTTATATCCACCTGTCTGTAAAAAGCACTGCTGAAAGCCCAATTATTTTGATGGATACTGAGGAGAGAAAAAAAATAAGGACTTATGTAAATTACAATGAAAGAACTCAATGTATTTCTGAAAGTATCTCAGGAATTTACAGTAAATAATGCTTTCAAAGGAAATGGAAATCATTCTGCACTGAAAGCTTCTGATCTTGCCATTTTTACTTCAGATCATATTAGTGCTGCGCATCATTACAAAAATGTGTTCTTTGAAGCATGTGTACTCTACCTCCTTCTATTCATCATAAATACCCTCTCTGTGAAAGTACACTTTGCCACTGTGCACACATTTTTCTTTCTAAGATTTAATTCATTTCCTAAAGAAATGTCACGCAGAAATCAATCTTGCCAGTATAGTTCACAAGGCCTGATTCATTTAACAAATGATTTATAGACAACTGTGAGATAGAAAATAATGGAATGTTGTTATTAAGAGCAACATTACACATTTCCAACAGCGTATATAGAGAGGGTATATACAGAGGATGTTAATATTCCTTCATGAATGAGCGATACATTATGAGAAGAAAGACGAGAGCGTGCCATGGTTAATGGCTGGCTTCCAGCTTCCATTCCAGCTCCCTCTTTGTACTCACAGCTAATGCTATTGCATAAATCCTGACCTTTGCTGTTGTTGGTTTCATTGAAAAACAACAGCTTGTAGAAAAAGAGATAAGAAAACAAGTGTCCTGTTACAGAAAATGTAATTTGGATTGGTATCCAAACATAATCAGTTCTTTAGAGAAAACATGAAAGTTCAACCAAAACTGCATCTGTAGCAGCAGACCTCAAGTGAGAGCAGTAGTTAATGGTTTGATAGCTAATCTGGGAAGTGTTTATCTAAGCAGTGTCACACATGGGGATTAAATACTTCTCTTCCTTCCTGTCTCTTTTTCACCTAGTGCCAAAGGAAGCAGTGTTTGCAGCTCTCCAGGCTGAATACACCTTGGATTTCTTCATATGGTATAGGTATGAGCCTTTTTATTTTCTACTAAGCAAGACAAAAGAACCAATTCCCTGCACTACACATTTGTCTATATATACCATGAGCATGGTGGGATCCTAGGGTGTCTCATAAAAATAAAGAAGATTTCCCCCAAGCTGTCTTCTGCTCTCATATCCATCATGACTAGAGTGATCAAATGCGACCTTCAGCATTGTAAGCACTTTGGTGCCCCAAGTCAGGTGTAAAATCTTCCAAATTTTAGTTCAGTGGCTTTGGGAAAAGAGTCCAAGCCCTAGTGTCAGATGCTCACAGTCCTGACTCAAAGCACCTGCACACACCCTGGGTAGAGAGCACCTTGTCTGAGCCAGAGGCACAGAAACAGTTTTGAAATCTTCCTTGTCCCAGAGAACTGAGAAGCTGGGGCTGAGCAGGCAGGGAAGTGCTTTGTGTGCTCCAGATCCAAAGTCCAGACACCTCACAGGGAGCTCGGCACACAGGGGCTCCTGCAAAAGACCGTTTTAACCCTTAGAAAACAGCAGTGAAACATCACTGCACTGAATTAGGACTTAGTACCTCTAATTAAGTAATCATGCTAAAAGCTGTACAAACATAAGAAAAAACAGCTTATACATGAAAGACTTCATGCTCAGATTTTTTTCCTGAAAAGTAAAACATACCCTCAGACCTTCTTTGTATTCCCGAAGAAATTATCTGACAAAGCGCAGGAAAAGGAATTATTCCTACAGATTTCTGAAGTGCAAAAAGTGAGGAACATTGGACATGCTTCATTAGACACAGATGGAAATATAAAACATTTGGAAAACATATAGTTGAATAGGATCCTTCCACAGGACTCCATGCAAAAAAAAGAAAAGGCAGCAAGATTAAAATCTGCTCCCAGCAAGAAAATTTAAACCCAGAGTAACACATTTCCTCTGGAGCAATCAGTCCGCAAATATTATGGTTTAACTAAGACTCTAAAAATCTCCGTAACAGAAAAGCAGGAAAACCTGAGGAATTCAATTCTACTATATTGCACTGTCAAAATTATGAAGTGAAAATGTTAACCTTTTTACTGTGTAAACAGAATTTCAGAAGTAATTAAAAAAAGAAAAATTCAAGCACCCGCATTTCATGAAAACAAGTCTATGTATTTCCCTACGTCAGGGGAATGCTGATCGGGAAAGCCAGGAGATGCAAACTCAGGCACTGGTGTATTTCCAGCGAACTGTCACAAGGTAGCAGCACAAAGCATCAATCTAAAGAATTTCTTAAAGATACTACAGAGGTGGAGGCGATGTGTCATCAGTCACCAGGACACAGCTGTAAGAGTGGAGGCAACATGACTTACTGCAATTAAGTACTTAGCAGGGAGTAAGTTCAGGGCTGGGGTAGCCTGTGCTAACCTTTGTGAGGCAGCAAGCATAAGAACAGACTTTTCTTCACTTTACTGCAGACGCGAGATGTGTTATATGAGCCAGCATCAGGGCACAAGAAGACCAGGGAACAGAGAATGTCTGGTAGGGTCATGGAGGGGAACTTTACATCTAGCAGGGTCTCACAGCTTACAAATTGGTTGCTCAGCTCCTGAGCTGCCCTGCTTTCCAACAGAAATGACTGTTTTTCCCTTTCAGTACCCTCTATGTGCACTTTTTAAAAGATGCAAAAGGAAAAAGGATATATCTCAATTCGCTACACATTAGATTGTATATACAGTATGATGAAATATGTACGTGTGCACAGTAACTTGGAAATCTCAAAAGTAAGTCCATATTCTAGGAAATAAATGTAAAGGTCAATAGGTCAAGAAAGGTTAATAAAGTCATTCCTGAGCTCCTTTGAGAGGAAGAAGCACTTGGAGATGAACTGAGATCTGCAGTATAGCTGTAGCTGAACATTCACAGGTTTTTCAAGAACTGGATTTTTTGGCTATTGATCTGCCAATCACTTTTTCTGTAAGAGGAAATTCAGTTATCCACGTCTCAGTGAGCCTTTTTCACCTAGATGCTTTTGTGGGAGCTGTGTTTGTTGTACATTCGCATCTTTTATGGTATCACAGAACAAAAAATTCAATAACTGCTCTGTTGAATTCTAAAGATCATTATTCTACTTGTTTAGAAAATGAAAATGATACCTGATTTTCTCTCCCCTTGCTCTCACCATCAGCTCACTTTCAAACAGTTTGGTATATTTTACTCAATTAAAAACACGTATCTTTTTTTAACTGGTGATGCCTGGGCAAAGGCTACAGATGTTCCCAATTATGACATTGTCCCTGTCATGAGAACAAATTTGTAAAATTGTTGAATAAATGCTCTTTACTATAGGAATCACAATGACTTTTCTCTTTTAAAATGTGAAATAATTTTTCATTACTTACTACAGTTCTACCATAAACCTCAGCGACCTTCCCATTGCCTGGACACTCAACTGCACTCCCTGCCCAGTGCATTGGCTCCCATCTCAAAGCACCATCAGGATTTCCTCTCCAGCTCAGCATCTACTTTCTGCACATCAGTAAAGCCAGATTCATTCATTTCAGATTGCCTGCGTCTGGCCAACGTTGATACCAACTACTCTTTATTCCTTTCTTCAACTCTCAGCTACCTTCAATGAAGTTTTCTCAAGAACCCTGATCTCCCATGGCTCTGCTTCCCATGTTTTTCTGCTTGTCTTCTACATGTCCTATTTGTGCAATCTGGGAGAGGTCCTCTGTCCCCACTTCTATTTTGCCCTCAGTTCAGTTTCCAACACACACTGGTGAACAACTGATGGATTGACATCTCCCCATCAAAAGGAAACTTCTGTTCCTGTTCCACGTATCTTCTCACAAATACCAACTTGTCAGCTTAAGATCCCCACAGGCAAAACTGATGTCCTCATCCTTCCTCTCCAGTGTTCAAGCCCATTCATGGGTGATCTTTTCCCATCCTCTTTCTGTTACCTTTAAGTGGAGCTTCAGTCTTTTCTGGGACTATCTGAAGTGTCAGCTTTGCTTAATTTTTTTTGCAAAGTTGGTAAATGATGGTTTAAACCAAGACTCTTCCAATCCATTCTCACATGTAAGCAATTCATGTCAGCTTTTCTCCTGACTATTCTCATGCCCTTTCCTCTGGCCTTATTAAGTCCCACCATGTCCTCTTCATATCCTTTCAAAAAGCTTCTGCAAAGATAATTTTGCAAAGATAGTGTGGCCCAACTCCTCACGCTCACCAGGGCCTTCCTCTGCTGCCCACACTATTCGACCAGCCTCCCAGTCCCAACTGCATCGCACATAAGCTCAAGGTCTCTGTTTCAGGACACTTTACAGCTTCTATTTTACTTCAAATCACATCTCTACTAAGTCATTATTGACTTCTCACTTTTAAATGATGACAGTCTTTATTACCCAGTTACTAAATTTCGAAACAACTGTCTTCGGCTTTTCCTGTCATACTTGTCAAAAACTCCCTGTAAACACCTGCAAAAACCATGTCAGAATCCTTCTTAAAACTCAACATTAACATGATGCCTACACAAACCCAAACAAATGTGGGATAATTAGGCACTGAGGCACTGACTGTAAGATTGCCCATACTGCTGACCTGTATGGTCTCATTTTTAATTAGCATTGCCAGTATTGTTTCTTCTCTTTGCTTTTTGTAGGTTGTAAATTTTTTGCTTAGAAACCATCTTTTTATTCCACTTGCATGAAATGGGCATAGCAAGTAGCTGACTCCCTTACTGTCTTGAACAAGCAAATTGTTAAAAGAAAGCTACCTTAAAGCAGAGATCTATATAATCCCTTCCAGATTTATAAAATATATTTTGCAAAGGATAAAAAAATTGAATACAACAATTTGGTGCAGTGTCAGAAAGAAAACCCACTAACTGGGATGGATGATGAGGAGGTAAAGAGAAAATCCAAAATTCACGGCATCATTTACTTCACTGTAAATGTGGAAAAAATCCCAGTGGTATTATTACATATTTGTTTAACTGAGAGGCTGTACAAGATGCAATTCAGCCATCTGTGCTTGGCCCATCTGTACTTAGAAAAGTACCGTACTACTGAACTGTACTACTTCTGCTGTCAAACTTTGGAGCCATTACAAAATATGCCAAGAAGTGCAGAATGGTAGATGACAGCACATCTATTAAGATCTCTAGTGCAGATTTTCTTCTTTCCAATCACTTACAGATGCACTTCAAATCAAAATCACTAGCTAGATCTTCCTAAGAACTCCTTGAAATTACCCCCTCATTCCTATATTGTACATATATTTCTATTCTTCTATGAGAAAGACAAACTACTACCATCAGTCAGTAGAACTCAGTAACAAAACTAACAAAGCCTGCTTTGCTTCAGATTCATTTTCTATGTCCCAACAGCTTAAGCCCATATAACTCTGCAATGCCACACGTGCCAAAGCCATCCCCAAATTCCTCCTGAAATATTTACCTTCCCACAAAACTACATCTCCAAGGAGAAGATGTGGGGACTTCCCTGCTGCCTGCCTGACCAGTGTCTGGCCAAGCAGCCCAGGAACGGCTAAGCCTTCCTCTCAGGTATCTCTTTTCAGCCCATCTCAGTTCTATCCCAAACCAGGTAGGAATCTCAACCACTGTTACTCTGTTTGAGTTGACTTACAGGCCCAACAGGTATGAAAGGAAGTTCAGCAAACAGGTTGTGCAGCCTTTGGTGAGAATGCCTCCAACATGGCTCCATGCAATAAAGATAAATACTTCTCAATAGAGATAATTCCTCTCTGTGGGTTTGTTTATTTTCAAACTGGGAAAAATTGTTTTGAAGCCATTAAAGTATCAATGTTGAAGCCTTTTCCCCACTCTGTGACTGCTGCAAATAAACAGTATTTCTGTGTTTAACAAGGCACGGGGACAGCAGCACTTGCAGGTCGTTGCCATTGGACATGACTGGTTTTCATTAGCTTCCTTGCCTCTTAGATACATCAATACAGGCAGCTGCCACAAATTCATATCTGCATTTTCAGAAACACTGCAGTTAAGAATGAGTGGTTTGATACAAAGCCTCCCTACCAGAAAGCTCTATCTGCACTGCAAAGAAAGCCGTAAAACCCACCTAGCCATGAATTAATACAGAATGAACAACTGACAATAATTATTTCAATATAGTGCTCCTGACCTGCTTCAACACTTCCTTCTTCTCTAATCATGCTTTTCAGTACGTTTTGCACTTGATTTCTTAACCACACAGGCACTTAGTAGTTTGTATTTTCCATTAATTCTCTATTTAATAATAAGTATCACTTCCCTCTGAGACAGAACTGTATATGATTGGCTCTTTTTTTTTAATGATGAAAATTCAAACCTTGTGACGTAG
>NW_010171083.1:44485-73849 GCF_000695765.1 Mesitornis unicolor | reverse complement strand
AGAGCTCAACACATCTCACGGACCTTTACTCTGATAAGACTTTGCTACAGAATGAGAGAATTCAGTGAAGTGTGGTAGGCGTAATTAAAATCGTGTTATGCTGCTGATCCACAGGCAGATAAACTCTGTAAGCATTAAATTGCATTGGTTTGTTAAAAAAACCCTGGCTGTTCATTTCCCTGTAAAAAGCTACATCAATTTAAAGATGGTGAAACTATAAATCTGAAATGAATTACAGTAGTTCACAAGTTTCTCAGAATAAACAGAGTATGCGTACTCCCCTACCAAGAGACTTAACACTTTATGCAGAAGTGCAGTGAACCAGACTAAAAACAATTACAGGCCAAAGGGACCTACATCTGCAGAATGCTGACTGTTGGCATATTAATCCACTTCCTTCCATCCAGAGTATAAATTCTTAATAGAAAATACAGAGATTTTCCAGGAATGAAGATCACAGGTTCAAATCAAAATGTTACATTTGCAATTTTTTTTCTTTGCCATTCACTGAAACAAATTTGATTGGGTGAAAATAAGCCTGGCATCAAATGTCATAATGTAAGCAGATCTTCTGTTTGCTCTGATTTGAAATAAAATTTCTTGTGTATTAATGGCAATATTTCATCTTCATTAGGAGTCTAATCATAATATATTCCACATGGACTATTATATATCAAGAGCCCTGTTTACTTGCCACATGGGTCTGCAAGTTCAAAGAGGCTGGCCTTTTTAGAAAAGTTAGCCTTTGTCACGTTTATCAGTCTGTGAAATCAGAGTAAAAGTCATCTGTTACAAACCTGCCTAACAAAATATTAACACATACTCTTTCACAGACAGCAGCAATTACTCACAGGGCTGTAGAGATAATGGGAAGAAACTAATTGAAATGACTTTATACATACAAGCAAATTCATGAACTAAAATCAGATGAAAGTCATATAAAACTGCACCAGGTTTTAAGCTGAAGCCAAGCAATAAGTTTACTGCACCAGGTTTTAAACTGAAGCCAAGCAGTAAGTTTTTACTTAACAGGGACGCCTTCACTCTGAAAAGAACATTAGCTCATACTGCAGAGTACCCTTTGCAGATTTAACTGTGAATATTTATAATAAAGGGAATAATATTTGTTATTCAAAGAAGAGAAAGAGACTGAGGTGCTTTGGAGGACTGGAGCACAGCTGAGGAGGGAGGATATAATGAGAGGGATGAGGAGACACGGATTTTCCTTCCATTTCTGTTTCATTGCCATGCCACACATTGCTTCAAATCTCATTTTCTCATTGATTTTCCAACTAAAATAATCAGCTACATCTTTATGTATAACGTCAACAGTTGTTAAGAGAGTTGACTGAAGTCCTCTATTTCTCCTTTTATTTAGACTCCCGAGGTTCCAAGAGCTAATAGTAAGGCAAAAAATGGAAAGATGAGACTTTTGATTTAGTAATATCAAGCAATTACATTATTTTTTCACTTCCAAAGTTATAACTCTGGCAACTTTTTTTTCCCTTCATGAAAATGAGAACATAAATTGCTATTTATTGCTGAAATCTAAATGCCTACTTTGCCCCTTTTAATATGAGTTTTTCATATAAGCAGCAAATCTTGAAGGAAGCTTCCATTCACTGTTATCTGTTGCTTCTATTTATTTTTCTTCTGGCAGATATCTGTCAGTTCCTTAAATACGTCATTTATTATTGGGCTTTTAAAAATCTCCTTGCTAATCTATGTTTTTATTTTACTGCCTCTTCCCAGAATTCTTGTAGAGTATCAGTAAGAGCGTGTTTAAATATGAAGTTATTTATGGACAGAAAAAAACACACCTGCTTCCTTCAAGAATGATTCCATGAGCAGATAAACCCAAGGCTATACTATATTCTCAGGGCATTCACAGAAAGTAAGCAGAGTAAGTGGTTAGAAAGTGCTTTGGGGAAAAATATCTTGATATCTTGTTCAGAATTAGACTACAGTGATATTAATCTTTTCCTTCTTATCGATGTACCTATGAGACATCTGAAACACTAGTGAAAACATATTTCTGAAAAATATGGTTTAATAACCTTCTGAGGAGAACATAAAAGGGCAAAATCCAGATCCTTAGCAGCTTTAAGAGAGCAACTAGTTGCATTTAACTCCACTCTACTTTACCAACCTGTTTTTCAAAACTGTTGACTGCTAGGTATTACACAAATATTGCAAGGCCCCTCATGAAAGTATTTCTGCGGTCATTCTGCTGAAGTTAATACCTTCTAGAGGCAGAGGAAAACACAACACTATCACTGCAATAGTCGCCTGACTTGCTCACTCGAAAGTCATTCAACCCTGCAGGGTCAATGAGGTCCCTTCAGATCATCCACTTTACTGCTTACATTTTATTCACACTCCCAGACTGATGTAAGGAGTGTGCCAGCATTCAGTCCCTTCTCCTCCCCGAAATGAACAGAATCCAGACTAAGCAAAGCAGGTAATAACAGTGTGCAAGTTACGCAGGCCTGCACTCAATCTACATACATTTACATTGTATTCTAAAGCATGGTCTAAGCAAGACTCAAGGTTTTTGTGTTTTCTCTCCAAGTGTAAGAGTGTATGGATACAAACATACAGAGCCCATCAACAGAGGAAATGAACATTAAAGTCATCCAGGAAGTCCAATAAGGAAGGAAATTTGGTTTTGCTTTGCTCGTTTTTCACCTCCAAGTCCAACTGGGAGGAGCTGTGCTGGTGGTACTGATCAGGTTCAGAGTGATGAAGCTATTGGTTGCCTTCCTTAAATCCACATTTTGAAGCTTGATTCCTTTCTGTAATTGCAGGTGTGCCAAGCACACGATGAGATGAGTGCAAGTTCCTATGTGGGGCGTGCTCAGTCCTCTACCTGAGCACAAACATACTGTGAATGCTGAAAACATAAAGCAGCACAACACTGTGCTGTGGTAGTTGTAGTGTAAAAAGTCATATTTGAATTATTTCCCATTCTTGCTACAATCATTAACATAAAATCAATTTCTGTTGTGACATTTTCAGTTCTCATGATCTCTGTTACAAAGGGGAGGTCTTTAATCCCCCATAAAGTCTTTAAGAGACAGCAGAATAATATGTGCTAAATGCATTATACATTTTCTAATATGACCTTTTCATGGTTCTTCAGTTTGATTGCCTGGCCACTCCTATTCTTTGGCTGCCCTGGTAATCTGAGAGGAACAGATGGAATGGTAAATAATCATAATACTGAATCTTTAAAAGGTTAACTACATACTACAAGTGACTGTTTTATAGGTTATATATACTGTATGTTCATATTCTGCAACCTAGAAAAAGCTAGGAAGAAAAGTAAATGGTAGACTATGACTGCTACCATGACAGTGATAACAATTATTCAAGAAAGGAATAAGTTTGCTGTGTGATAGGTACTAATTTTATTCTCCCAACAGTTCATGTGTATTCATACTGTGTGAAACAATCTACTCCTTATGGAGATGTGGGGAGCTTCAGTCACCCTTAAAAGGCCCGAGAGCCTCAAATGGAGAATAATTCTGAAACTGAAAGTAGATTATAACCCAATGCTAATCCTCTTCCTGCTGTTGGGATTTTTTTGTATGAAACTTAAAATGAAATCAAAATTGAACCTAGTACTGAGTATAGTAAGTGGCAGGTAATCCTTTTCTCTCACTACTGTTTTAAACTGTGGCATTTACTGCAAAGGGACCCAAGGTCATGCAGGAAAAGAAAGAAATGCAAGTACTGAGAGAAAATAGGAAGAAGCCAATATATCCACCACTTAAGGAAAGCATGAAGCAGATGTGGAGGATATAACTCATCATCTGAATGTATTGCATTAGAAACACATTAGAAGAAAGCAAACTTTCTGCCCATGTGTCTAGAAAGACTTTCGGAAAGGGGAAAAGCCCACAACCAACATGCATAAAAGCTATTCTCTATGCCCTACTAAAATGGCAATAATCTCTATTGCTTTGTAGCCTACAAAGCAATAAAGAGCTGCTAAGATTAATTAAACTCTGAAGGGAGGCTGAAGTGTTTAATCAATCACCAGTGCTTTTCGTTGACACTATACCATTCATAGAGACTACTATATAGCAATGTGAAATACAAAGCAAGGCATTTGGAATATAAGAAGGGCATTGCTAGTCAATTTTTGGGTATCTAGTTCCAGATACTCTGCTTTTTCACAGTATCTGAAAACCATTAACAAGTTCACTTCACACTGACCATTCACTGCAGTTGTGGGTGCTCAGCACTTCTGCAAACGAGGCCTGAGTTTCAAATCAGGAACCTGGAAAATTAGAAGACACAGCTAGCCAGTCTTTGTGGAAAATCTGGCTTAGCAAGATGGGCAGCGTTACAAAGGAGATCAGTGCCAAGAACTGCAGAAGAATTAATTTCTACAGGGCAGCACACATCAACTGCTCTGCCCTACGTGACTTTTTTTTTCTTCAGCCTTTGCAATTTGCTGCCTCTTGTGCTCTGCAGAGAAAAGGATGCTATGGACTAAATGGCAGACAAATATGCAATTAGAAACTATATCACATACAGAAAAGAAGTAGAATTAATCCTATCTGAAAAGATGGACTCAGCAACCTCTCTCACTTTCAGGTGTACTTTGAACACCAAACAATTACCTGAGAATTATTTCAATTACCAGGGGTTTCAAAAACACGTTCAGAAAGCTACAAAATACACTTTTCTTGAAAAATGTGAAAACATGATCTTGCATAATTCCCAGGCTGGTGACATTCAGGTGTGGGATGAGAAGAGAAATATGGTAATAAGCCTTTGAATTCATGCACAAACTCTACATTTGTTAATAGCATGTTTGCTGTTGCCATCCATCGTAGTAGTGGTTACCACGCATCTTCAGGGCAGCTAGGGGAACATACAATCAAATTATACGTAATTCTAATTTTCTAAGAAAGCCATTTACAGAATCCTAAATCTATATAATAGCAATGGGAAAGGTCACACTTGGCATGAATTGAAGTGCTTTAAACTCTTGTCCTTTCAGAGTTGACTTTATATCTGTTGAAAAGAGGAGGCCATCAAACTGTGAATACTCCAGGACAGGTTGTCCACAGATACAAATCAGTACTGACTTTAATGGAGCCACGTGGATTTACAGCAGACAGAAATCTTCGCTGGGTGATTGTCTACAGAGTGTTAAAGCAACCGACAACTCTACCGGGTGGAGCACACCACTAAAAATAGGTATTCCCTATAACTTCTGATTTTTGGTGTCTGCCAAACCTGTGTGTATGCTACAAGTTGCTAATGCTGAGTGATTTAAAGTCTATTTGAAACAGAACAAACATGAAAAAGCAGAAACAAAGAGGTTTCTATAATGATAATTCTTGCTACTTATTGTATACCATATGTGTTAAGTATGCAGAACACTTTAGTTAAAAAAACACTCTTAATAAGGTCAAGTATGATTTCTAACACACAGGAAGGAGAATCATCACTGCAGCTTTTTCAAACTGATTGCCACGTACTTCAACAGAGAGCAGCAAATGCTATTTCAGGAGTCATTTCAATCACTGATGTGGTCTATGCAGGAGCTGCTTATGTCTCCTTGATATTGGAAGGGTAATCAGTCACAACACTGACAATGCACAGAGGAACTCTGAGCTGTCCTTAGATTATTGCAGCACAGAAGAGGAGACAAGGAGGTTTGCTTTCATGTCCTCTTGCTGGACGTGATTTCATTTTGGCCAGGTGACAAGCACATTTGAACTTGCATTCAAAAGGCATATGAGCAGGTTCACCCTGAACATGTGAAATGGAATGGAAAGGAATAACGGGCACCTTCTGAGACCTGGGGAGACAAATAATTGCCTGGGGGACAGGACCCTAAGGTATAAAAGAATATGGGATGGTCATAGCAGGTTCATTTAGCCTGAAGCTCTGTGATGATGGCCAGTGCCACTTAGGAGAATGGACAGCTTTATCTCTCCAGAATGTTCTACCAATTTCCCATGATTTTTCACTATTTAGAGCTGAGATAGATTAAAAATGTGAGCAGGAGGCTAAAATACAGATGCAATGACAAAGTGTCTCTGAATTATGTCAGAACTGAAAAGCCTTCACAAGCAAGTGGAGTTAGATAGAAGCAAAATCATCACTAACAAGAAATACCTAATATCATGGGAAGTTACTGCACTCCTGGGGATAAAAGGATGACTGCTATTATTATTGTTATTATTATTATTATTTGGCATACAGTTTCTGTGCTGGAAAATGGAGCTTGGAAATAATCAAAATAATTTACAAATTGAGATGGACAAGCTGAAGCACTGAAATGTTGAAATTAAGCACATTCATTTCAAAGTGATGTCTCTGCTTTGAAAACTGTCAGATTTCATTTTTAAATAGTTTTTTTAAAAGGTCTTTTACTTTACTATGAGGAATTACTCCCTCAAATCCTGACTTTCCATTCCAGTCAGTAAACTGAAAAATCAATTATTTGCAAAGTACCGGTTTCAGGAAAAAAGGGCAGAAGAGAAGACAAGCACATACAAAAGTCAGTGGGGAATCAAAAGGAGAATGCGAAAGAATAAAAACGTAACTTAACCATAGGGTTGACAGAGCCTTACGGAAAGCTGACTGCTATTTCTAATTTATATTTAGAAACGTATGGAGAAAGAGAGGAGAAGAAACTTTGCTGAAAGTGGAAAAGCTGGCAAGTGTCACAGCCATGTACAGAACCCAAGGACTCTGCCTTGGCATGAGGGCAGATGGTCTCTGCACACGGTATTAACACTTCTCAGCAGAAGACAGCCATTTTAGAAAACGAGGGAGAAGTTGGTCTTCAAAATCTGAAAAGAAATTAAAAGCATGTGCATGACAACAGTCCCTGAAGCAAGGTAACTGTCTGCACAAAAAAGGCCTTAACAGAAGTTGGAGAAGAGCCCTCTGGCACTCCAACTGAAATGTCTTGCTGTAGAAGAGAATAATTACTGTTTTGGAAGGAAGCTGAATACAGCAATTAAAGCAAGAGCTTTAAACCTCAGCGAGAGGTTTCCTGAGGTACGATATAAGAATCATAGAAACTGTGTGAGCATTTGTTTACCTGTACATAAAAATGAATCCCTAATTCTCAGAGGCAATGGGAGGTTGAATCCGTTAACATTAGCGAAGTGCCTAAAGGACTCAAACAAAGGGTTTCACTGGCACGAAGTGTTAAAATGCCCACAACAGGCATGTTGGTTAGCATTTAAAGGCAGCAAGAGGAACTGGAATAAGAACACATTTGAATGCCTAGACTGTCCTTGCTTATTTTAAGATTACACAGGTTATCTGAGAAGAGTAATGCAAGGGAGCAAGCACTATACAGTAAATGCAGCTTCTTAGGACCTTTCTGTAGCTAGGCCACATGGTATCTTTCCAACCCAATTTCATTATGCAAAACAAATAATTTTGCATAGATTTGCATGTTTCTAACATGAGAAGAGACTTATTAACAACACAAACTTTATCTCACTTAGATTTCACTCGTTATCCTGAATTAGCCAGTGAGTGACTATCCTTGTACCTTATCCCTCTGTGGGGGGCATTTACAGAGCACTTATCATTGTGGCGTCAGTGCCATTCTTCATCCTGGCTATAATGCCTGGAATACATATTCAAAACAGTCATCTGTGAAATAAAGCAAGTTATGGCTGACTTTGCATCCAGGTATTCTGAAAGAGGAAGAGAAGTCATTTGCAGAAGCCCAGGGCATTCTGTTCCATTAAAACAAAATTTCCTGAAAGTAATACTGTAACTGCTTTGCCCTACAGCATTAAGATTGGTATTTTCAGCAGAACATGTACACCCAACTCTTTTGAAAACGTCAGTCTAAATTTGAAACCAGTCCTTTACAGTCTGTCTAACAACCTCCCCATAAAACCAGCTGGCTGGCTGGATCTCTTCTGGCTACTTTCTTCTCCTCTTACTCATTGCGACCTACGGCTAAGGACATTTTTGACACTGCAGACCCATGGAGAAGACTCTTATAATCTTGTTAAAGGCTAGCATACTTGACTTGCAATACAGAATCCTGCATTTGTCTCCTCAGGGAAATAAATACTTTCAAAGAGGCTTTGGACTTCTAAAATGATTTAAACAAATACAATAGCCACACTAGTAATAAGTGAATCAGTTTTCTACTTCTCTACAGTGAGGATTTTGGATTTTACATGCCCTTGTACAAACTCATCTGCAGCTTTATTCTTTTCATTGCTCACATGTTCTCATGGGAAGTCAATTTCCTGTTCAAGCAGCAGTGACTTTTGTAAGTCAAAGCATCCAATTGCTGGAGGAGGGTTTACTTTACCTCTCATCACTGAAACCCGCTGTGGAACACAATCTGTTTTCAGAAGAGCAAAGAGGTGAAGGGCAAAAACAAATGGCAATTACTCTAAGACCGTGAAGAGCTTGGAGACTGGTATTCTCTCACATCTGAATTAGGGTAAGAAAATATACTGGTCAAAATGTCGGCAAGGAAAATGCTCTATTGCTGAGTCTGCTGAAATTTGCCTTGCTGTCATCTAGAATATGAAGTTGTAATATAATAGTATACAATATTTGCATTTATGGCTGCTTTTTATGAACGATTGCACCAATTTATTCACTCTCCTTTAGGATAGACATTGGGCAACGACATGATAATATATTCACAGCTTGTACCAATAACTATAATTCCATTATTTCACAACCAGAAACCTTCTTGCTACTCTCAATCCCTTGCCATACCAGTGAAATAAGCTTCTGAGCTTACCCCTTGACTATTTGAAAAATAACTGCTTTTCAATCTAAATTCATGCAACACCTTTCCTAGGGATTCCATCAGTCTACAATACAACACATTTAATGCATATTCATGTATTTGAAGCACCAAGAGAAATAAAGCACTGTATTTTTCACTATCAGTGTTGCCAGAGCAGCACTGTTTTCAGCATTACCTAAAGAGTTGGCCATATAATACTTTAGTACACACAGCAGCTCTACCACAATGTAGTCATTTACCCAGCTACATTTCAGGTTTTCTAATGGGTATGCTGTAATACTTTCTTACTAAATAATCAGTCAGCTTAAAGACAAGATTTCAGATCACATTTAGCAAAATCTTATGCAAACTACAGATGGAAGAAAAAACACACCAACCTCCAGTCACTCCCAATCACGTTATGAACATGCATTATACTGAGCAATCTCAGTCTCTTCAAGATCTTTTGCAACGTTTCCAGTTACAGAAATTGGAATTTCAACAACGATTTGAAAATAATTGGGGAATTACTTTCTTTAATTTACATACTTAAGGTATAGATATTTACAAATTTAATAACGTCTTGTGACATATGCTGATAAAAATTACCCCCAGCCAACCAACCAAACATAAATGTGTTTGGAACCTGGTAGCTTTTTGCCATAAAATAAGACCATAATCTCTCTTTACAGCAGGTTAAATGCAGGAGCTACTCCATGGCCCTCACTAGTTCTTAATGGTGCAACACACAAGTCCAGGCTTGCTTAAAACATAAGCTGCTCTAAAGAAATTCAGTTTCCCAAGGTCAGGAGGAGGGATTTATTTCTAAACCCCAGGTTGTAACAGCAGAAATAGCACCACCATGTATCAGCAGGTTCTGAACTTCTTTTGAAATACAAAGACCTGCCAAAGAATTTGCTTCTCAGAAGCTTAATATACTGTTTTCACTTGCATCTTCTTTATTGTCAATCTTTTATACCCATACTTCAATTGCACACAGCATCTTTCCTTTATTGAGGGCTGCAGTTAATCAGCTGGTTCCATAAAGCACCACATAAATTCTGTTTTATGAATTCTGTGCCACAAGAATGTAGCCAAATGACTTGTGCCCCAAGACTCAGCAGTAACACATCACCTTTGTATAGCCCTGCAAAACTGTGATGGAAACTACAGCAGCCCAAGAACAGAAACTCCTCAATCACCTTTACTATGGTAGCGTTGGTAATGAAAAAATAGAAACTAGTGATGTTTAAGAGACAGGTCTTAAAAAAGATAGTGAAAAAAAGAGAAAGAAAATCAGCCTGGGTACATGAGTGGATAGCCATTTGCAAGGTTGCCTTTGCAACAGAACCCTAATAGTATAAAATGCTGCCGTGAGCTCACATTTTCCACATCTTACATGTAGCAGATGTCTTCCCCCTCCTCCTCAAAGTCCTCATTCATTTCATACCCTAAACTATATGACTAAAATAAAAATCTATAAAATTACGTGCAAAAATATACTCAACAAAAATAGACTCTTTCTGATTTAATGCATACTGAAAGAACTGCCTGAAAGCTATATTTATATTATAATTTAAATAACTATAACAGGCTAATGCCTTCAACACATGTTGTCAATAGTGCTACCGCAATAACTTTTAGGAGATGGGACTTTTTACTTTGACTTTGTACCAAGCACAAAGAAGTCAGTGACAGGAGCGGGTTAGCTTTAGACTGATGGACAGAAAAAATGTTCTATGATTTGACCAGGGAGTGCAGTGATATGTAAACGGGTAACAGTTTTAAGCTGAAAGATGGTAGATTTAGGAAGATATTAGGAAGAAATTCTTTATTATAAAAGTGGTGAGACACTGGCGCAGGTTGCCCAGGGAAGCTGTGGATGCCCCCTCCCTGGAGGCGTTCAAGGCCAGGTTGGATGGGGCTTTGGGCAACCTGGTCTGGTGGGAGGTGTCCCTGCCCATGGCAGGGGTTGGACTGGATGAGCTTTAAGGTCTCTTCCAACCTAAACCATTCTGTGATACTATGACTCTGTTCTGTGAAAAACAAAACTTCCTTATTTCAGCTTAAAATCATCACTGATAAACTTTGCTGATTTAAACTTACAGAAGAGTCCAAATGAGGCCTTACCAAGATTTCTGGAAGTACCTGAGGATCACATAAGTCTGTGTTCTGTGACCAGCTAGCACACTAAGGTCATTTTCTCCTTTAGACATTTTTAACCAAAGAGCTCTTAGATTAAAGCAGATGTTCATATTATCAGACCCCAAGTGTATAATTACACATTTTGTGCTAATGAACTTCTTCCCATTTCTGTTGCTCCAGTTCTCAAGGACATCCAATTGAAAATACAAAAATGAACCTTTTTAAAGAGACCTGAAATACTGTCCAGTGTTTCTGCAAACAGCTTGACTTTTCACAAAAAATCGTAAACTGAACAGATAACACTTCCTCCCACTTGCTTTTTACTTGAAAAATCCATTTTAATTATTCATTGCCTTCTAGATAACAGCATTCTCAAATGCAGTTGCTGTATATCCTATATAGCAGTCACCATATGTGTTTCCACCTCCTACATTCAAAAAAACCCCAACACACTTAAAAATTATATTTGCTAATAAAAACAAACTTAAAATATTCTGATCTGTCTTTTCGGTTGAGAATTTCTTGTTTGCTTATGGTTTGCCAAATAGAGGAAAATGGTTCACATATAAGCTTCCTTTTACAACCTTACATGTACAAGGTGA
The DNA here is from genome assembly GCF_000695765.1 of Mesitornis unicolor. NCBI lineage: Eukaryota > Metazoa > Chordata > Aves > Mesitornithiformes > Mesitornithidae > Mesitornis > Mesitornis unicolor. The sequence continues at coordinate 62,350 of NW_010171083.1, read as the reverse complement.
AGAAAGATTATTTATTTAAAACATTCAGAATGATAGTGTTAATATGTAAAATGAAAGGGAAGCATGATGCATATTTCATAGCACTGCTCAGTTTTGTGCCTTTGCCAATTCCCCTCAAACTAATTCTCTGTTGTCCACCAACGATGTAATTTAGAGATAAGTGCTTCATCTGAGACACTTCTTCCAATGCATCTCCAGCTTATCAGGCTCAGAAGAAAGGACTGCAAATGAGGGAAGGCTTTGCAACATCACACAAGCCAATCTCACTGCACTTCGGAACTGTAGGTTCTCACTTTTTTTTTTTCCAGCTAGAAATAAACATTGGGCCTGATGCAAAGAAAACTCAAGGTCTGCAAAGCTTCTCTGCAACTTCAGAGTTTTTCAGGCCCTTAAAGTCTTACTGAGAAAAGTGCTATACTGGTACCACAGCACTGGGAATTTTGCAGAGACAGTTGTTTCTGGTGTTTCCTGGGTTTCATTTCAACTGAACATACCTCAAGCAGAAGCTAATTAATTCCTTGGTAAAAACCACAAAACAGAATAAGGCACCTTCTATATATGACTATTTTCTTAACCACACCTGAATATCATAGCATAACATTAACAAAACATGTAATATTCTTGAGAAATACTAAGGCATTCCTCTTTTGCAGCGAGATATTACAAGGGCTAACAACTGAACCATATTTGTATAGCAAATCACGTTGCAGACAGAGATAATTTTTTTTCCCCTTTAGTCTCAAATGAAGCCTAATTTTGGTTGTCTCAACTCAAATACTACGGGAACTGTGCTTTTCAAAAATCATATCCTTTCTACTTTTTTTTTGCATCTTACACTCTCCAAGAATATTTGCAACCCTTTCAAGAACTGAAAGCCCAAACCTGAATTTCAACTGTGAAAGATCAACGAGGCATTTGTAACATGCAACTCACTGCCTGAAATGATGGTGATGCTACTTTATTTTACCCAGTTTTCATTTTTCCTGTTGACAGGGATTGCCTGATAAGTGCTTGCTGTGATAAACCACACTTACAACTTAAACAATAAGAGAATCTGCTCATTGTCTGTGCCTATAGTAAACAAATTGAGAAATAGGAGAAGATAATATGTAAAATTACCTTCTCAGAAGCAAGATGGAGCCAAGGCCATAACTTTCTAAATACAAGGATACAGTGATAGCACTGTATAAAGTATATCCCCATAAAGGGAACTAAACTGTCTTTTTCCATAAACATACCCTTCTAAACAATTAGCCATGCGTCCTGGTTTAGACCCAGTGCATAACTGAGCACCATGATGCCCCAATAAAAAGGGGCTAGTCAAAATAAGGACTGGGAAGGCCTCTCACCACTTAAAAAGGTCATGGGCAAAAGACACTCATAAGGAGAAAAAACAAAACCATTTTCATTTGTTACCAACACCAGAGTAGAACAATGGAAGATACAACCTGTTTCTTCACCTCACCCTCCCTGTGCCCCCAGAAAACCCAATACACCATGAAATTCTGTCTTGGTGGAACACAGTATTAGAAAACAGTAATTAAAATCATCATACAGTAAACGGATTGCTTGGACATAAGCTTTGCAACTTTCTGTGTTACTATTAATTAGAAATATTGTAGAGACGTGTCTGAATGCTTGTAGGAGACTAAGGCTTTGTAACTCAGCCCCAAATACAGATCAGATTGTCCAAGCTAGTCCCAAGGAGATCTCCAGAGAGGCTGCTAGGGAGGGTTAAATGAATTCTGAGTGACCAATCATAGTCTTCAGAGTTTGAGGCTCTGAAAAAATAACTGAGTAGATACACATATGTTTTAACATTGAGGACATAAAAATCCCATGCTGGTTGCCTAGAAGCTACTCTAAAATTGACTTTTTTTGGTGTGGTGCAGGATATTTAAGTTTGTGTCTTCTCTGTGGATGATGGACTCTCGTTTGACAGAGATGAACTTGAGCCACATTGTTCAGATTTTAATAACTCATAAATGCAGATTCTGATTCTAGTTCATCTCTAAGGAGAGACATCTGCTTTACAAGAAGCAGATAACACTTTTTTATTTATTTACGAAAAGTCCATTCAACTGAATTACAAAAAATGCAGTTCTTCAGAGCAAAAATGTCCCTGTTGGGACAGTGAAAGCTGTGAAATGTGTATGCGTATACATTTGGAAGGAGGTGGTGATATCTCAAATGTCATCTCACTTCTTCTATACAAATAAACAGGGAATTAGAAACAGAAGAAATCAGAACTAATTCAATACAATGCTGCATAAAAAGTAAACTCTCTGGCGTGATCAATTTGTCTCTATACTAATTTATACCATTATAAAAACTCAGAATAAATTTACCAAAGGTTAGTTAGCTCAACATTGTTGATTGAACTAGTCCAGATTTATACTGGGGTAACCGAAGAAAGAATTTAGTCATTAAGATGTATCAAAGGGAAAAAAAACCCTCAAAACCCACAAAACCCAACAAAACACAAACCAGAAAAAGATGCACCTAAAATTTCAAAAGTCTTATATTCTCCTGTATTTTATAGAAAATGTTTGGGTTCTTTTTCCTCACACTAGGGATGTTTAAGCTTAATACTGCAGTGATAAGCACTATAATTTATTTGACTGTCAGGTTTCCAGAGATTTTACAAACTTTTTATTGTATCAAATGTTAAGGAAATATTCCCCAAAATGCAGAAATCAATATCCATGAGAAAAACTATAAGAAACCAGTCTTATTTATTTGTTTTTGTTTATGATGAGAGAGATTTTAGTCCTCTAATTATCATTATCAGCACACAAACACCTGCTGTTACTAGACTGTGTTTCTATTAGCACAGTGTGCCACTTCGATAGTTTTCTGTTGGCAATCCAAAATCAAATTACTTCTCATCTGAAAATTATTGCTACTTGCTGGTCCTGTTTACTATATCTGTCATTTTCTAACATTTTCTTTATGGCTAAAAAAAAAGAATCAATAGTCATTTTAACATTTTGTTTAATAAGTGTTCCTGAAACTCTGATTACCATCGAGCCAAGTACACTCTTAGCACGTTTTGTGGGTTTATATGCCTTGGTGGTGTTGATACCCTTTGTATCCATTACCTGTGGGGTCAGCGACCCAAGTTATGCCTACGCCGCCCTCAGGATCTGTGCCCAGTTCAGATTTGGGTTTGCTGAGGTACGTGCCTGAACTGGGGGTGTCCACACTAGAAATGTCACTTCCTTGGTATCTCACCCCAGCTGTGTGGCTGCTGAGATCTGGGCTCGCCACCTCCATAGCTTGGTGCATGGCTCACACTGGAACAGACCTTGCCTGTTGCAACTCTGGAGCCTCTGTATTGAATTTGATGTGGGAGTAAGCAAACCACAGCTACTGGTTCTATGGATGAGGCCCATCAAATCCATTTGTTTCTATTTCCATTTTAGGTGGTGACCACTCCTGAGCAAGGGGTGAAACATGCATTCACTGATCAGCGCAGGGTAACAGTAGAGCTTATGAAAACATAATGATTGGCTGAGCCACATAGTATCTGTTAAGTAGTGCAGCCTTAAAAGTTTTCTTCCATGAGATTTCAAAAGGATTTTAAAACATCCTACTGTTTTTAATATAATTACACCACGACACAGTTATTTTTATGCAGTTCCTGCCTCCCGCTGCTGTCTGGGATTAGTCTTTATTTAGTGATGATGAAGAGTTATGTCTCATGTCCTGGTTCAACCTCAAAAAATTATGACAAGAATTCTGGCTTAACATTTTTCTATTGGCATATTACCTTGTTAAAGAGATACATTTACTAAAAGTGCAAATCCTGCTGACAGCGATGTTGCTACTACAGCCAACATCATTTCAGCAAGTACCTGAAAGGAGTAAAGTGAACAGTATGCTGCTTCCAGTGCTGCCTTTTCCTACTTTCTGTCACTTTTGCCTCTAAAGCAGCAGTTGTCTGTTGTATTTTGGAGCCTGCTGTAATTCAATCAAGCCCACAGTATGCTGCTTCCAGTGCTGCCTTTTCCTACTTTCTGTCACTTTTGCCTCTAAAGCAGCAGTTGTCTTGTATTTTGGAGCCTGCTGTAATTCGATCAAGCCCAAGGAAGATAATGCTGAAGAAGTGACAGCTAGTCAATGGATGGTATCATCCCTAACTTGTTATCTCTCTGATCTGATCAATGCTTCTATGCCGAGTTCCAAAACCTTAGAGCCAGACCAAAATGCAAAACAACTTCTACAGGGACTATTATTTCTCCTTTTCAAATTCATGTCAAAGCAGGCTTCACATATACACCTGAGTGCTCTCTGTGCATAACTGTTGAAAGTACAAAAGATATTTTAATTTTGGTAAAAAGGCATTCAGGTATCAGAGGCTCGAACCTCAATTTACTATTCAAGCCTAACAAAGCTTTTTTGGCAGGCAATTCTCCTGTCCAACGTAGCTATGATGGAAAATGCAGCAGTCTGAAAATATGCATTTCATTTCTGTTGTATAAACACTTTGCACATATAATTCAAAACCTCAATATGTGCAGACTGAATGATGGTATTTTCTCAGACTGGAAAGTGATTTTTATATGATGTTTGCAATCCCTTTATATTCTTTGTGAAGGTTTGAGCCCTTGAACTATACCATTATGACTGTTCACGCCTACATGCTGAAGTATGAAGCTCACATATTTGTGAAAGAGAAATTTAGAAATGTTTTGTCACTTGTAAAATTTACAATTCGCATTATGCATTGGGTAATTATACAGTCACAGTCCGTAGTAGTTGTGAACACGAAAAATACCACATGAATTCTACAAATAGATAAAAGCCTTTTCTTACAAATATTGATATCTTAGTCGGACTACCTTAGTCACCAGCAACAATAGACCTACTTACCTGAAACTCCTACGAAAGCTGGTGATCCTTTCCATCTTAAAGTAGGTATAGCAGCTCATTTTGGGACAGAATGGGGCAATATTTTGCATATAAGGTTTTACTGTGCCCGTTCCTTCTACATTCTTTTTGTTTTCACGAAAATATTTAAAAGGAGGCCTTACAAAGTAAACTGGATTCTGAGTTGAGCTACACGAGTCAAGACAGCTCCTTGCCTTCTTTGGGGAAGTACTATACTTTTAAGGTGCGATGGCTACTTATCATAAGGCCTTACAAGGTCAGTCCTAATGTGCTACCAAAATCCTAGAAGACTGTGCAAATGTTTATCTGTTTACAGTTTATCTGTAAGGGTTTTGCAGTACCTGAAAGTGTTCTGCATGATGACTTGTTAATTGTATGCCATGGAAATTCCTTCCACCTCACTTCTGCAATATAGCAAAGTCATTACAAAAAAATTAAGGATTTTTGAAGTTAAATTATATTTATTAAAGATGCTTCACTGAATTTGAAGGGGAGCAATAACTACTATTGATCACCTCATTATATGTAGCTAGCCTAGAAATCAATGCAAAGAAGATGTATGATTTGATGGGAATGTAAGTGACATAATTTCAGAGTGATATAAATAGCAGCAGTTTAAAGGTTTCCCATTCAGCAACATCTATTGCTCAGTTATAAATGCTTCAGGATGATCAGATTTTCAAAATGGACCAGAAAGAGCCTTACACATACTGAGTACATGGAGGAATTCCTCTCCAGGTAGTGAGTGACAAACACCAACCTTTGCTAAGCAATCCTGTGTAGTATGTGGACATGGTTAAGTACTGACCACACAATCACACCAGCAAAGAGTTGGGTCAAACTTGTAAAGGCATCACCATCTTTCTGAGCTACAGTAAAGGGACTTGCATTTAATGGGTCTGTTCTGAGCTATTCCAAGGCTAGCTCTGCAGGAGAGTCTTGATAAAACACACCTCCTTCACAGACATAGGAGAAGATATCAGAGTGGTGTAGGAATATAAAAAACAAATCGGGAAAAACTAGTATTTGCATATCAATCGATTAACATGTTCTCATTCACATTATTAGCTTTTTTACTCTATGCCTTCCCAGCATGCCAACATTTTATTTATTTGACTCTCAGATTGTGCATTCTATTTAACATAACACTCCTAAAAAATACATGTTTTCCCATGAAATATGTATATGTAGAATGTACAGCCTTTCCCTCATAAGCTCCTGCTTTTCTCTGGTGCGCAACAGGAAGATGCATGTGAGGTCAAGCAGCAGAACAAAACGTCCCCAGCCACCATTACTTTGCTCTTTCTTCTGACCTTGGCAAGAACCTGATTTTGCTGTCTCTGTTTTGAGGCTATGTGCTGTTGCTTCTGACAGGACTGGGTGATGGTAACAGCCATTCATGAAGAGCAAAGGTATCAGTTCTTGCCTACTTCTCACTTTCTTTTAATCAAATACTAATTGGGTGCCACCACTTCACTACTCACAGACAGTATCTAGTAGAAATGAACAAAGTTAATCTTTTATGCTTTCAGAAAAGGAATAAGAAAGACGGATTTGCTTGTATGAAAGCTTGCAGGCAAAATAATAGTAATAATAACAGTAATAATTATTATTTACAGATACTACATAACTCAGATTCACGTGGGTAAGGCCATTTCATCATGTAACAAATTAAAAGACTGAATTGCAGTATTCATACAGAAAATTTTGGAGCAAAAATATTTTAGAGCTATTAATCCTACTCTCTGCTAATGAATTCTAGAGAAAGAGCACACCAGTGTCTGGAAGACATATCACTGTTTCATGTCCATATCTGCCCCTCACTGAAAGTTACTCTTTGGCTAGAACAAACATAATTTTTTTCTCCGTAAAACAGGAAAAAAAAACAAACCCGTTCTAGATTTAATGAGATGTGCAAAAGTTTTGAAATTCTCAGTAGTCTTAATTTTAGAATGTTTTTGTTTTCCAGAGTTTGAGACTGAAATAGGCAATTTAAAAATCTCCCTGGAAAGTCAGTGTCAGAAGTCTTTTCTTAAAGCTAAAGCCACAAAAGGAAAAATTTCTTGGCAAATCAAACCCAGGAACTAATTTCAACTAACCATGTTCGTTACTCATACTTCATAAACTTTAAAATGATGCAGTCATGAAAACTTGTGAATAGCAATTTGAAACTGAAATATTTGCTGAAAGTGGATTTCTAAGTAAAGACTTAGTTCCAAGACTTTAAATTCTTTCAGTTGTCAGTCATTTGGGCACAAGAAGCAATACAACTCATTTGGGAAACAAGACTGTGATTTCTCCGAATAAGCTTCACACACTGAGTACTATTTTTATATTGGAATGGAACATTAGACCTCATCCATCAACACCCAATAGGTCTGATACTTAAATACTACAATTCATATCCCAAACTATACCGAAACAAGTTAGATTCTTGATCCAGCTTGCAAAGACCTATTCCTGCAACTTTAAAATGTTCTCTTGGTTCCCTTTAGAAATGTAAACAACACACAGTATAATTGAATATATTTGCTTCTGCCTATTGACCTTACATTTCCCTTACCAGGATAATAGCATTTTCTTAGAAGCTGCCTTGAGCATTTCTGCAAGGTCAAAAAGACACAATGCACAGATAGGGATAAACCTACTTTGAATTACTGCATCCGTTCATACTCCAGTGGCTCTGCAACCCTGATGGCAACAAATGCAGACTCGTATGTTGGGAGTATAGCACTCAACTTCTTAGAAAACACAAAACGAGGGTACAGTCAGAAAGAGCCTTGACATGCTGTTAAACATCTGTCATCCTGCCTGAGCTACCACACTGCTAACATGGGTAACAAACAGGAGTCACAGAGGTATGGAGGAAGCAGACAGAACCACATTATTGCAACTACAAACTCACATTTGCCAAGAGGTGCCCCAATCATTGCACAATGTTGGTTTTTTGCTACTATGAACTGCCCATTCAAGGGAAAATCTCTTCCCTTGCCAGTAGGTTCTGAAGAACTAAACTGGGTCTCCTCCGAAGTCCTTTGTTTATGGAGGGGTTTTAGAAGCTTCAGATAGTGTCAAAATAAATTACACTTAATGAGAACTCCAGTTCATATTGCAGAGCTTTTGGAAAAAAGTACCTGAAAACCACCAGCAGACAGGACTTTGTGCCTTAAATAACTTCTATCACTTAGGCGTCACTAAGAGTCTGCTATCGGTCCTTTTCTTCTGTTGAAATCATAACCTTATTCATTTTACAGTATCAGATAACGGGGCACATACACTCTGAAAGGGCAGCTAACCTCAGGGCAGATCACAGCTCAACCTTTGTCTCTGGGTAGCCAGGCTGAAAATCAGCAGTTATAGTGGAATCATATTGTAAAGTTGGACTACTGCTGTGAATAATGAAGCATATCAAGTGTTTTGATAAACCAAAGGAATCTAAATGGGCCTCAAAAAAAAAAAAAAAGAGAGAGAGAAAGCATTAGGACTTATCTTCTTTTCCAAAATATTCCACTAGTACCCTCACAGGGTCCTGTTTTCTACCTCTCAGACTCTGACTCACTGTTCCATTTAAGAAAATGAAGAACATGATCCTGCCATTTCTGCAAAGATTCAACTTTACAGTAGAAAGATTATATTGTTGTTCTTTGCCATTAAAGATAATCATTCTGGTGTAGTTTTCTTTTGCTAGCATTCGTGTTATTTTATTATTGTCTCCATAATACCAGTTAGCATTAAAAAAGGAATTCCAATTTTTAACACGATTATTAGCCTTGATGTTCATCCTCAAAGCAGAGATGTTTTTGAAGGAGCCCAGGGAGGAGGAAGGAACACAACTCAGACATAGCAGTCAATTGTTACCTCTGAGCACATACACTTAGATTGCCTTTCTTTGACGCTGCTGCCAATTTCATTCACAAGCATATAAAAAAAGGTCATGACATTTAGAATTACAGTACTCTGGAAATTAAATGTTCCTTTACATTTTTAATTTCTGAGAGTAATTCATCATGGAATAATATTTAAATATGATTGAATGAATGCGCAAAGATTAATGCAAACTGTCTTCAGATTGGAAGTTCACAACCACATACATGTAACCTTGTTGTATAACAGGCATAAAAAAGTTTATGCGGTAGCTCTAAGAGCTGCGTTTCCATTTTGCTGGAAGCATTTGCACTGTAATTCTCCTTAGTATTTTTTCACTGACATGTCTGTATGAGGCATGAGGTTTAGCTCTCTATCACTTTCTACTTCAGATTACACTGTATTTGAATGGATTGCACAAACCTGGCAACTAAATAAGGAGCAGAAACCGGGTTGCAATTGTCGATGCAATTCTTCTGTACAGATTTTTATATGAGAAATCAAACTACTGATTATTGTACCAATTCAGCAATATTAATGATATTACATTATTACCATATGAGGAAAATGAAACATATTTTAGCAAAGACTAGAGAAAACACTAAAGTACCAAGTAACTGAAATGCTTGTCAGAAGCTCCAGACAGAGAGGTCTGGAGATCTGGTGAAGGGGAGATCACACGAGTGGTGCCATGCCTGGGCTCCAGGGGACTGCCATGCTCTGCCACAGGATTGCCCTGTACACCTCACACGTGTCACCTCAGATGCTGGTCAGGGCTTAATTCTCCAAAGCCAGGTGACATTACTTGCTGAGCAAAGAAAGGAATCTTAAAAAAGGCAGTGCTATGGAAATTTTTTCTGTGGTCATCAATTAGAATTCCTAATTCTCCCAGAAACTGAAGGAAAGGTGGCTGGCTTCCAGGCCATAAACACAGACACTCACAACACCAAATCCCTCTTCAGATGCTGCTAAAATTACACCTGGGTAAAATTTATAATAGTACATAGAATTCACTTATGTTTTCTCATCGAAACTCCTAGAAGCATTTCTCTAAAAGACTGACAAACTCTGAAATACTCAGTTTGAGACTCCACTGTCTTCTCAGTTACCCCACTGAGTGTAATCTGAAGACATCTGAAGAAACGATCTGATGTCTGAAGAAAGGAGACTGAGGTGGTAAGTCAAAGGAAATCTTTAACTGGCACATTCAAAGATCCAGGAGAAAATTTAAGACAAAGCAAGTTAGAAAGCCCCTTTGCTATTGATTATTTGATTCTCAATAGCTAATCCATTGATGAGCATTTCAGCACCTAACCCTGGAATGAAACAGTGATAAAGCAAAACGTTATACTGCTGTTCTTTCTTTGCATATACATATATTTGCACACATACAATCACTCCCATGCCTGTACAGATACCTTGCTTATGAGACCACAATCAGGCTCACAAGCAATTTCTTTACATACACTTGATGCAGGAGGTGACCACTGTCTTCAGTGGTTCCATACACACCTGGCAATGGTTTCCCTTATTTCCCAGGTGACTATGATTCTCCAAGGGGGCAGAACACTCCATGCACACTGAAGATGGCAGAATTGAGGCACTTAATACCCTTGTGACCAGGGCAATGGCAGGAGCACAGTTAGCTCAAGTTTGGCCTCTTGAAAAAGCCTTCGGGAAAGTTGCTCCACAGATCACCCAATCCATTAAATTAATGCTGTGTTGGCTGGAGTTAAAGTTTTGAGTCGGGCAAAACAGAAGCTTGGGTTTCAGAATACATATACCCTGTCAAATTGCATTTATCAAGATAAGGGTTATTAGAATCTTTTTTCTCTTGTGTGAATGAAATTGTAAGCTTAAAATGTCACTGGAGATTTATTAATCTGATACTCTTTCTGATAAGGGCAAAAAGAGGGCATATAGGGAGCAGCTTATGAAAAGAAAAGCATATGTTTGTGCCTGACTACAAGAAATAGAAAATATGAAGAAGGCAATTTATCAGTGGGTATACTGTAACCAAAAGATTCAAGCCACATCAAGCAATATTACAGTTATATATTGATTTCAGAACTTTGCCATCTAAAATACTTCATCTAAGTTTGATAGCTATGCAGAAAAATGCTTGCAATTTGCAAAAAAAAATGGAATAAACCTGAATTTCTAATATTTAGACTGAAGAATCACTGCTTGTTCTAGAAAGCAGATGGAGGCTTCATGTGAAAACTGGTGCTGTGCTAGAGGATATGGTGTGTGGACAACCACTATCAGGACTGTCAGTGCTCTCAGCTGAAGCAACCGGGCCTGAACTAACCAGAGGAAGTGCTGTCAAAGCATTTTTTCCCCTTTTCTGTGTCTGCTACTGTCAGAACACGTTCACAGTGGAGAGGAGTGTGAATGAAGGCAGGTTGTCAGATATTTTGGGTCCAACACGATCATTGTCAAAGCTTCATCCTTTTCATGCTACCTGTGGCGCACAAAGCAATTAAACACATTTCGCTGCTTAACGTGGCAAACCCTGCGTAAGTTACTGCTCTGGCTTTGTGAGCTGCTAACACAGACAGGAGCCCAGCAGCTGTGAGTGAACCCTCAGCACTGCTCCTAAGAGAAGGGAGACAACGTTGTCCTTAAAACAGGCTGGGATTCTCTTTGCCACAAATGCTCTCACTAGCGCACATGCACTCAGATCAAGAAATCACAACCGCAATCAACTCCTCTTTTCCCTTCCAAAGGGTTTTCTCCATAAAACGGGGTGGAAACTCTTGGACAGGACCTGCGTGTGGCGCTTGCTCTGCTGCTGGGCTTTTGCTTTTAGTCGGTCTTTTTTGCAAGAACTAATTCCCCTTGGATGAGGTCACTCTGAGACAGCTTGTGCTTACTTCCTTGGAAAAGACCTGGGGGGGTGAATGAGCTCACTGGGCTTACAGACCTAATCACAGAACTTGCTGAGAGCTGGCAGGAAAATGGCCATTTGTGCGGAGACTCCAGCCTTCAGCTTCATGTAACATGATTTGCAATGAGTTTGTTGTTGAGACAATTTCATATATAAATACAGCTATGTATATATATTTATTTGACTTTTAATGATAATGTTAATAAAGATAATGATAATTCAGACCCCATGTAATATATGACTTTTAATGGTTTTTTTGGTTAACATAGGCTACAGATTTATTTTTTTTTACTTATGAAATAATGAACCATCCAGTAGAATTTTTTTCTTTTCTATTTTCTTTTATGATGATTCAATATTTTCATTCAAAATATTTTCACTCAAAATCATGAACCATTTGGCAGAACTCAGTTTTCCAATGAGACCTTATCAACTGGGTGTTCGTTTTGCAGCAGTTAAGATGCTGGTAAGCACTACATATTTAGAAAAGGATTAGTTGCGCCTTAGCTTTTTACATATAAAATCTAGTTAAGAAATGTCTTTCTTGAAGTTTTCTGAGAACACAGCAGGAACCAATTAATCTGCTATAATTCCATTAACAGCTCAACTCACCAGTCTTCTCCATCTTGTGTTTTGAACTCTCAGGTCCTGGAAGGCAGGGGCAGGGCCCTTCACATCGAGTTGTGATGGTTTTGCCAGAAGTACATGCATGAAACTCCAACTTGCACTAGAATCATAAAAAAGGCAGGAATACGTTTTGAATTAGGACAAGATATTAAAGCAGCAGCTGTGGATTAAATGAGAAATTGCATTTAGCAGTAATGGCATTGGACAGACTGAAAAACTTCAGTCTCTATTGAAAATGCCATTGTTTTTATTATTACAGATAACAATAATAGCTACTTCCTATGCAGTTTTGCAAGGCACTTCTAAACGTGCCTCATAAAGTGTCATTACTATTCACTGCTTAAATATATGGAATCTGCAGCACAGAAAGTATAAACAGTTTCTTCCAGGTCACCTAAAAGATCAGTGGCAAAGCCAGGAAGAAAATTCAAATCTCTAGAAACCCTTGTGTTTCCTGTGCTGCATTATCGCATTTTGGGGGTGAAATCATGCCATCTATCACCTGTTACCACTACTGATTTATTAGTTTGAGAGCTCCCAGGTCCTCAAAAGTCCAACTTCCACTGCAAGCAATGGGCTTGGTCTGATTAACACCCATGAAAAGACACCAATCCTCGCCCTGATTAACACCCATGAGAAGACACCAATCCTCACAATAGTGAGAACTAAAATAAATCAGTTCAGCTAATGAGACTGGTCCTTCAACACACCAGCTTCTCTCAACAAGGAGGAAATTTTAAATTACTCCAATAACTATAAATTACCTTAACAGTTAACATCATCCCTAAAAATAGCCATCCATCACTCAATCAATTCCAGAAATACAACAAAATCAAAACTGATTGAAGATTAAAACTGAGTGAAGATTAAACTGTGAGCTCCCTGTATCTGCATATTGTTATTTCCCTAAAACCTCTGCAGATAGGATTTACAGCACCTCTTGACAGTCACCACATTCAAACCATTTAGGACAGCAGGACATGTGCAGTATTGGACGAATGAGACAACTCAAGAGAATTAATATTGCAGAAGTGTGCCAGATAAAAAGCCCTGATTTATAACATACTGACTATTCATAGCCTTTGCTGTTTGCATTACATATATTTCAGTGCTGACTTTCCTCCAAGAGCTTTGTGCCTGTGGAGTTGTCCTCTCTGCAGCTCCTGCCCCAAGGGTATTTTCCCCCAGACTGTTCCCAGCTGCACCGTTGCTGGAGACTGGACTAATTTACTAATAAAATGGAATAAAAGAAAACAGCATACAGAAGCAGAAATGAAAACATGCAAGGCGTTCTCTTTGACTTGACACCTAATGAACTGAATTCAATCCCATTTTTTTGTCTTCCTCAAGCGCTGATTTTACCAGATCAGTATCTGAGGGCTTTTAATACAAGGGGGAGTTTTGCCTGCAGTGCTGAGGCTGCCTCAGAAACGGCCTCCTGCCAGGGAAAATTGGAAATGGTGGGCTGTAAAATCCCTTTGATAATACTGAGTTTTATTATAGATTAGTTCTCTTTCATTTAAAAGCAGGCCAGCATGCTTACACAGTGTGACACAATGTGCTTTGAAATGCGCAGCTTTTTTTGAAGGCCAAAGGACGCAAAGCATAAGGCCATGGTGTTACCCAATGAGGATGCAGTGGGCAACTGGAGTTCCTCTAGCAACAGCCACTGATGAAAATCACAGCATCATCTTCTGTTATTTTGGTACAGTGGAAGCCAAGAGAACGGAACAGGATGTTGTTATAAGAAAAATGCCTCCTGCTTTGAAAGTACTGCGAATATCTTGGCTTTGTCTCTGTTTGTTTTTGTTAAAAGGGCTCATCTTTGCCCAGGCTTTAATCTAGCAGCAGGAGACCATTATCCTGTGCCTCCATCCTATTCTGATGACATTATCTCCCAGCCATACTGAACTTCAATGCGTCATGGTGGCTGCATGCTCTGTGGGAAGTTCTGCCCTTCCCATTTAGAAAATGCTCGGCCACACACAAACATGTGCAAGCTTAGCTTGCACTTTACGCTAATTCCTTGCAAGACTGAAGGGAATATAAGTATTATTTTTCATCTGTTTGCTCCGTAAATACACTTTGCACAGAACACAAACCCAGCAGAAAGCACATAAGAAGCAGAGGAGAACAGGAGAAAGAATGCTCCTGAGCGCAGTCCTGAAGGCAGACTCCTTCTGCAGGGTACTCTGATAGTCAGTGTGTTACTAAGAACACAGGCATAAATCTTCTTCCTGCAGCTGGAGATGATAATTTAATCCCTTACAGAACATCAATTAGTTACCTATTTTATTATGCATAATGAATGTAAATTATGTATCTAAGCATTAGCAATTATACTTCAAATACCACCTTTAAGATGGTAAGGACTATTTCAAGCCCATTATTATATGCAGTTAAGAAAGAGCAAGCATTATACTTGGAAACAGCAAGGCAAGATTTTCCTTTTGGAAAAAAGCTCAAAATAGACCAGAAAAGAGACCACTTAAAAAGGGCTCTCTCTGTCATCTAAGCATGCAGGGCAAGAAAGAAGACCACAATAGTGCAGTCACATGTGAGTAAATTTACACCCATGATTAACCACATTATATTCCTATCCTACTTGTCTGAGATGTTGGGTTTTTTATTATAGAACTGGGGTGGCAGCTTGGTGTTGGAGGAGGAAGAGGAAAGAATTCCATTGTTTTAAATATGAACTCAGGATAATACTGATTACTTTTCAACACCTAATCATGAGATGTAGCTGGTTTTCCCCTTCCCTAAAGAAAAAATGGAGATACCATATGTTCCATGTGATGGTATGCTTACTCAACTGTAATAACGCACATAAGTAGCTCAATTTTGGATGTAGTGACATTGCCTAAGCCAAACTAAGTGATATTCAGAGGCACAATGGCCACAAAAGAAGTCCTGTGGAACAATAATGAAATTTTTGGACTACTATGCCACTGGATCTAGTCTACAAGGAGCCTGCTGTCTTTTCTCCAAACCACAGACATTGCATCTCTACTTTTGTGGAGAAAATGCAAATATCCTCTTCTTTCCTTTTGCCACCTTCATCTCCTCCTCACTTGAAAGTAAATATACGCAGCACAGGACAAAATACATTAAATGCGGTACTGATCCAACCTATCAGTCTGTAACACCAAAAGGACATTAGCATTATTGCAGACATGAGCCAGCAAGCTCCTTGCAGTGATTCTACACAGAACTCACTGGGAGCAGTCCCACAGTTTGGGGCTGGTCCCTCAGATTTCAGGAGACCCATCTTACTGGCAGATACGCCTTGGCTCTGCTGAGCTGTTCTCCTAGTAGAGCTCCCTGGGTCCCGCCAAGCTTCATGTTTCTCTGTTACCTCCCTGGTGTTTGAACTGCATTTGTTTACTACGAACCCCAAGGCCCACATAAAGATCTCTAAACTATTTTACTGCAAATGGAAAAGCAGCTCTGTTATTTGTTGCTAAATGTATATAGAGATCAATAAAATATATGAGGGGAGAAACGGCTGAACATATTCATGGAAAATTCATAAATTAATTTATTCAACTAAGATGTGGGAAATTATTGCAGAGTGTGTTTTAGCTAAAGTGTTCCCCTGAGAATCCACTACTCGTATAATGATTCCCTCTTTATTGTCAGTGAATCTACTGCAATGCGTTTTGCATAAGCATTCACATTTGAGGGAGAAAGAAAATAGCGACATAAAATTTATTTCCAGCTATTTTATTCTTGTCTGTCAGTCTCCAGCATGTTGTCCCTGCTGGAGCATAATCTAGATATCTTTTTTTTAAATGAGGTAATAAAACAGTGTATCTCTGCCTTTATACTTGCTGTCAACTTTTGGCAGCCAGGTTTTGATCTAACCTGCGCATAAGTAATACTGTCGAAGAAGGTACCGTGATCTTTTACTCACAGATGTCTATTTGACTAATGGACGTTTGCATGGACAGCCCAGTACAGCCTCCAGACCACATTAAGGCTTTGAAGAGGTTTGCATCCCGACACAAGGAACTCATGTATTCTCTTAAAACACAGACACGTAAGGCAGCAGTGGGGTGAAACCAGGGCCAACAGCGCTCAGGCACGCAGGCGGCTGCTGGCTGTGGGCAGTGTGGGTCCGGAGCAGCCAGATGAGGTGCCTCTGGCTGCTATCAAGTGATGTGCGCCTCCATGTCCTGCTGCTGACCTGAAACTGCTTCTGGCAGCCCGGCGGCTACAGGTGAGAGCAGTGTAAGAAGCTGCTCCTTCCACCAGCAGATACTGGCCGGTCCCTGCTGAGATCAGCCAATACTCCCCTGCCAGCAGAGGCGAGCAGACAGGACCACTGCAACAACAAACACTGCCAGCAGTGGAGATAGGCTTAGTGCACACTGACAACATTTGATGCATTAACTACACACGCTGGGATGAAGACTGGCAGCTCACTCAGTAATGACATAGCTGCACACTTCTTCACTGTGATGCTAATTACAATATACAGAGGAAATACTGTCAACTGACAGCACCTTTCACTAGGAAAGCAGATGTAACAGAGAACCTGCTGCAGGTGCCCCAGACGGCCTGGGACAGGACGCACTATGTGCCTAACGGGATCCTGTTCATACGGCCACAGAGAGGACAGGCAACCAGAGCACATCAGCACAGGCTTACTGTCCTCACAGCCTCGATAACCGACACTAGGGAACAGGGTGAGGACAGAGCATGCTTTATCTAAGACTCAGCAGAGGGGAGGTTCTCCAAGCCCCTGATTTGGTCTTAATGCAAAAAAATTCGTAATATGTATTTAAAGTTTCTTGAAGTTACGCTAATAAATGAGGAAGTGTTAGCTCCCAAACTTCTATTGCTTCTGTCATTAATTGAAACGTGAATTAAAAAGCAGAGAAACGTATTTCTGTTGGTGGGAGTAAGTAGGAATTAGCAGACAATATACATGATGAAGATAAACTACCATGAAGTCTCTTTCTCAAAGGACTGAAAATAGGAATAGGAGGTTACATTTTAATTAGTATACTACAAAATTTATGTTAAAAACCTGAAACATTACATTTTACTAATAGCAGTGTCTCTAAAACTGTTGTTGAAGAGTGGTCTAGCCTGGAAAACACTAAATCTTCTTTAGCACCCTGCAGCTTTTTACATTTCCACTGAGAATTTTTTCGGCACAGTGTTTGTTTTATGGTGCATCTTTTGTTCACCCACAATATGTCTCTTCTACACTTCAGATACAAATAACAAAAGCTCATTATTTTCTACCTTATCTTTTACTCAGTACCTGCCACTGGCAGAAGCTAAAACTTCCTGAAATTACAGCATATATATTTTTTAGTCCAGAGTTTCTTTATATCAGTAGTTTTTGTACCTATCTGTCTTTGCAGATAATTAGGATCCATTGGACTTCAGACGCCCATTTGGGAAGGGTTGTTTGTTTACATACTTTAGAGCAGCGCTTGCCATTGCTTCCTTAGCTAAGACTCTTATCAGTATCTTCTTTATAAGTCTCTGTTTCCAGTTTTCATCAGATGGAAAACAAAAACTCTGTATTTGGAACATTCAGACGAAGAGCTCTTTTTTTAAAAACAAAACAAAAC